>NC_056741.1:1271219835-1271312335 GCF_019279795.1 Protopterus annectens | reverse complement strand
TGTCACAGGCAAAGTTCAAGTCCTTGGATCTAGTGTTCATGGTGCTATATGTTTTGTGATGAGCAAGACATCCAACAAAACTGTGTCTGAGGATGCCTTATACATCAAGCAAAGATGAACTCTCAGTAGAGGTAAGGCCTTAAGGCAGTCTGGATCGGACAGGGTATTCATAACCTGGATTCTCCTGGTGAGAATGCCAAAGAAGACATTGTTTTGAATGATGAGTCGGATAAGAGCTCAGTAGGGTGGTACTATAATTTCCTTGGACCAGGATGACAGACTCTTGCTTATGACTTGGGTAACACAGCATGGTTTTCATACTGTCTTGGCTATTTGTTGGTTAAGGGCCGAATTACTATTAACTTATGTTCCCAAACCTCTAACTACCAAGTCAACTCTTAGGAGTGTTTTGTCAATGGAGTAATTAGCTTGGATGGACAATTTCCCAAAGATCACTATAATGCATTTCTTTGCATTCAGTTTTAATCCCTGGATCTGGTACCAATCATTTGCTTGTGTCAGACTATCTTATAGGATGTTTTTGTCATGGGATGATCCATGATAACTCCCAATTTGCAGTCATCTGTGAACTTGGTGAACCAGAGGCATTTGACATAAGCATTAATGTTTGAGAAGCAGATGCCAAACAGGAGCGGCCCCAACACAGAGTTCTGGGATAGTCAGCTGGTAACTGGTCTCTTAATTGTAGTCATCGCACCAATCCTGGCTTCTTGGGTCCTATCTGTGAGCCAGCCATCAATCCAGCAAATTATGTAGGGATTTATGCCTATTTCTGAGAGTTTGTCAACAATACCTGAGTGGGATATTGTATCAGATGCCTTGGCCAGGAAGAAGTAGGCAGTGTGCACCATTTTTCCCTCATTCATAGACTTGGTGACCCTCTCAAAGAAGTCTACCAGGATGAGTCGGCAAAATCTTCCCTTGACAAAACCAAACTGGGATGGGTCCAGGGTCTGCAGGTTGCCAATTTCCTTGTCAATCATTTCCATGATAATCTGTTCCATAGCTTTGCATATTAGACTTGTCAGACTGAAGCATCTGCAGTTGCTGGGGTCAGTTGATGCTCCACCCTTGTGGAGAGAGATGACTGTTGCACAACCTGTTTTGAGACTGTAGTTAAACAGTGCTTCTAGTGACCCTGCAAGGTCATGTTTGATGCTATTTAAGAGGCAACTAGGGTTATTGTTAGAACCCATTGAAGTATTGTATTTGACTTTAGTGAGCATCTCCGGGACCTGTCCCCTGCTGATAGCTGGGGGGATATGCTGGTAGGTATTTCATATTGGGTAGTTTGGGGGGAGTGAAGTTAAAGCTAAATTTATCAGCTGGAAGATTTGCTATGTCAGTGAAGGTTGTGCCTTCTACCATAAGTTCTACACACTGCTGTGAAAGTCAAAGTAAAAGGAAACATTATTGTTATTTAGAACTAAACACATGTAGCCTAAATGAAATTTCATACATCAGCATAGTTCTTGAGATTACAAAGGAAAGTGAAGCAACACATACAAGTAGAGGAATAAACATAATTAACAAATACAATGCTACTCCCAATACATGCAAGAAAGAGCAGAGATATTTACCTACACCTATATACAAAAAGAATACCCCCCTTAAGGTTAAATTACCTTATTTTAAAGAAATACAAAACACACTACAGATTGAACAGTGCCTATGTTATTTGTGTAATATTGCACTTGAGTGGGGTAATAGTACCGACTATGGATATAATAAATAAATATTGCACTTACTTGGAATATATGTAAGTATATATGGCACAAACATAAAAATTGATTTATTATATGTCCAGACCCCTAGGACTAGTGCCCAGGTTCAAAAGTCTAATCACTGTAGTGTAGAAACTGTTATTGAATCTTGTAGTACTGCAGCGGATGCTGCAATATCTCCTGCCCAATGCCAGATGCTTAAACAGTCCAGGATGCATGGTGTCCTGTATTATTTTGGTGGCCTTTTGGATGCTTCTTGCAGAATAAAGTTGTATTATCAATGGAAGACTAGAACCTGTCACCTTCTCTGCAACTCTCACCACTTTTTATAATGCCTTCCTTTCTGTAACTGTACAGCTTCCAAACCACACTGTGAAGTTGCAGGTGAGGATGCTCTCTATTACACCTCTATCGAAGATGGAGTGAATATGAGGAGGAAGCTTAGCTTTTTTTTCAGCCTTCTTAAAAGTGGAGGCATCGGTGTGCTTTATTCACTAATTGGCTTGTGTTTTCTGACCACAACATATCCTCTGATATGAGTACACCCAGGAATTTCATACTCTTAACCCTCTTCACACTCTCACCATTGATCCTGAGCACAGGGTGGTTTGTTCTCCTTTTTCTGAAGCTGATGATAATCCCTTTCATCTTGCTTACATGCGGGTCAAGGTTGTTCCCCTTGCACCAACTGATGAGAGACACCACCTCCTCTCTGTACGCCCTTTCATCCTCCTTTGTGATGAGCCCCACTATTGTGGTGTCATCAGCAAACGTCAAGATACGGTTGGACTTAGCATAGCAGTTGTGGGTCAGGATGGTAAATAACAGTGGGCTGAGAACACATCCCTGTGGAACCCCAATCTTAATCATGATGCACTTTGATGTGTTATTACCCGAACACACCCTCTGTGGTCTCTCAATCATGAAGTCCAGGATCCAGTTACAGAGATGTTTACGGATTCCTAAATGTGCCAGTTCTTCTATCAGCTGCATTGGTATTACTGTATTAAATGCAGAGCTGAAGTCTATGAACAGCATCCTCACATAGTTGTCTTTTCCCTCTAAATGCTCAAGGGAGATGTGTAGTGCTACTGATATGGCATTAGCCATGGATTGGTTAGCTCTGTATGCAAACTGCAGAGAGTCAAAATCAGGAGGTAGGCATGATGAAAAATGCTTTCTGATCAGCTGCTCAAAACATTTCATAAGAGTGTATGTCAGTGGATGACAAGTTCTGCACACTGCTGTGTGCTACCTTTAAGGTTTCCTGGAATAGCTGAAAAAGGCTTTGTGATTGTCCTTAGCCTGGGAGGCTGTCCTGGCCTCATATTTGCCTTTTTAGACTTTATTAGATCTCATAGTTTTTTTTTTGTTTAGTTGAATCAGATGGATCTTGTCTCTGTGAGAGTTGCTCTTTCTGATTTTGGCCGTGACTTTTATTTTTTGTTATATACCCTGTTGAAGTTAGGACTGCATGACTGGGGACTTGTTTTTGGTGTTAGATCTAGTTTTGTATATGGTAGGTATGGCAACCTCACTGCAGCCATTTACATGTTTGTACAGGGTTTCTGTGAACAATTCTGCACAGGCAGTTGTGTTCTTGGGGTTGTGGGAGCCTTGAATTTTGACAAACTGTGGCTTAACAGGATGTAGTTAACTTTAGAAAACTTTCTGTTACCAGTTTACTTGGGTTTTCTAGGCTGACTTTTATTTCAAGGAGATAGCTTTGTGATCTGACCTAATCAACCAGGATGTGTCACAGCAGGGATGCAATGCTCTCCCATGTTGGTGAGCACCAAGTCTAGTGTGTTTGAGCCCCGAGTTGAAGTGTGCATTATCTGATTCAGGGTGTTTGTGTTGAAAAGTTCAGCAAATGTTGTGGCTGTAAATTAGAGGCAGTGTCAGACCATCTTCTAGGAAGTTTGTGTCATGGGGGGAATCCATGATAACTCCCAATTTGCAGTCATCCCTTATAGAGGGGTAGTTATAGTCTCCCATGAATAGTGTTCAGTTGGACATTGAGTGCCTTTAGCAGGTCCAGATACATGTTCTGAGCTTTGTTGGTCAAAAAAATTGACCTCTATCTGGCCAGAACATGGTATGGAACCTTGTCTATGGAGACCCGGACGTGGATGAACTCTAGGGCATCATCCTGTTTGACTAACCTGGAGTTGTATGTGCTGTTAACAGAGATCAAGACACATCCACCTTTAGCCCCTGTCTGTGTTGTTGTAGGCCTAAATGCGTGGAAGGCACTATAACCCTGCATTTCCAGAGTACTATCTGTGTCTGTAAACCAAGTCTAGGTAAAAGCACAGATGCTTACATTCTGCAGAGCGAGGAGAGCTTGTAGGGTGTGGAGTTTCTTGTTTAGGATCTTTGCACCTTCTTTGTTGCTTTGATTATTATTGTTATTATTTTTTTTTGTATGTTGGTAGTTTTGTCATTTTGACATTGCCTTAAAGGCTCTAAGGGATGGATAAAGTTTTAGCCAATATCTGAAAGCCCTGGGGTGACAGGTGCGGACCATTCTTGTCTGCTAACAATGACCTCCCATACTGATAATTATTGGATAACCCTGGAGTGACACCAGAAACTAAGCCAGTTGTTAAAATCAATCATTTTTTGTTCATACTGTGACATAATTCTTGGTGAAGGTAGAATGCTGCTCAATGCAAGGCATGTGCCTTTCACTGGCACGTATTTAGGGAGATCCATAATATTTATTTTCTTATAGTCCAATGAGGTACATCTCAGATAATTTATACCCATATGGATTATGATAGAATCATACTGGTACATGTACTGCAGTGACCTGAGTGCATGCCTGATATTATAGATTAGCCTGATATTATAGATTAGCTGGAAGGATTGCCTCCCCAAGATAAAGTACCAACAATATTTCATGTTTGTTATTTGACTACATAGTAGTCACAGTAAAATTTTAAGTGTAATTGAATTATTGTTGCAATCTTACTTTATTCATTCTGTTTTAGTCTTTATTTGCCTGTCTTTGTACAGTCATTACTGTAGGTAATGACTCATGATTGCTGGTTATCATCAGTTCTCACCTGCTCCGGTGTCAGTTTTAACTCCTGCATAACTCCTCTGTATGATGGCATCAGGCAAAAACTATGGAAGAACTTGCAGTGCAGTCATAACCACTTCTTTTACAACTTAAATGCAAGTGAAACAGGAAATGCACCAACTGTGGGAAGCTCACTGTTGCTGCAGTTTTAGCCTCTCTCATCAAGGCTCACTGAAGGTAACTGTACTGACTTTGGGAGTATTCATCAGTATTACCATCTCAGTGTCTTCATGCCATAGTCATTGATTGCGACAGTGTAGAATCACAAGCTGTGAGGGTCCTCGCAAATGTTGCAGCCCAAACTTTTTTCCAGCGGGGGCACTGTAACCAAATCTGTTTCAGCTTCCCTTTGGAAGGTTGATGGTAATAAATTTAGAGAAATGCTGACTTTAGGGAGATCTTTGATTCAGTATAAGTAAGGGTATAGGAAACTGACGGAATAACTCACAAGTTCCTGTAGTTTTTATTTCTTCAACATGATGAACTGAAGAAAATGGTGCAGCATTAGTTTCTGATCTTGGTGTGCCTTACAGTCTTAGTCTCCATCTCTATTTTTTCTTAATTTTCATGAAACATTGCAGTTAGTAACGTGTCAGTATTTACTACGGAGGAACTCTGAACAGCTCCTCCATACCTTCCTAGAAAATATCTATCATCAGATGTGTGACTCCACTTGAAAATGATAGCAGTTTTCTAAACAGCAGTTTTTTTATAAAGCCTCCTTTCATTATGAATCAGAGCCTTGGAAGTATGTACACATTAGTCGGGGAGCATAAATCAGTGGTATAATATATTCCCTGCACATTGACAGGTGTAAAACACATGAGAATATGATACTCGTGGTTACTGGTGAGCAGTCATTAGTAATCACAAATTATTGGCATAATATATAGGTTGTGTGTATAGGCTACTTTTTCCGCAGGTGTGGATAGAACTAAGTATTTTACATGCTTTTGGGAAACGTGTGCCTGTCTAAGGCTGGGGCCGAGCTCTCCACATTATAGCTTGAAGACACTGTCATTAGCCGGATAATGTAAGGGAGCAGTTAATGGGCTTTCCCTTTTTTGCCCACCATGCATTTTCTGTGACCTCTGTCTCACCTAATAATGCCTTTAACTACTGTGCATTCACATGAGAGAAGGATGCAGGAAGAATTTTGCTGTGGCAGCAGTCTGTGCAGTCACTTGGGGAGCTCTCCGGAGATTATCTTCCTGGTTTAGAGCTGTTAAATTAACAAATATTATGGTTTAGCAGGGACTATATTCATGTACCAAGCTAGAGACTGCTTGAATATTTTATTTTACTATGATATTTCAGTAACCTTTTGTGAAATCTGCCTTTCCAAATTCTCTTTTATCAAGTTATTCCGCCTTCCCCCCCAATAAAATGCACATAGAAACATGGTATGCTTTGCTTTCTCATTCTCTCTAGCTCCATCTTTCTCCTTGTCAATTCAGCTCCTCTGTTTTTCTAACATGAAGCTTTAAAGTATGTAAAACATTGTGCTGTCAGCTGCTGCTTTGATCACTGGGTCCATAAGCTACCACGGCATTCCCTATGATTTTTGTTTCCTATAGGTATCCTTTTGTTTTCTTTCAATCTGCCTGCCTTGTTTATTTAGCACACCTTAAGTTTTTTCTGCCCATTTTTATAATGTGTTACTGGATTTTTGTTTCTTTTTTGCAACTTCTGTATATTTTCGTCCATTATGGTTTTTCTACAAACCCTTATTTTTAACATGTTTTATCTGTAATTTTCTCTTTATTTTATCCTGCCTGCTGGCTTTCTTTTCCCATCAGGTTTCATTCCTTTTTTTAAGCACTGCATTCTCACTGCGGTCCCATAGGTTTGTAATCAGTCTCCATTCTGTCTGTCCTTTCTTGTCACAAGAGCTTTTGATTTGTTTTGGAATACGTAGGAGTTGTTAAATGCTGAACTATGGCTGCATTTCTTAATTTGCTATGATGATTTCTCTCTCTGTCTTTCTCTCTCAAGCCATGGGTCTATGCTTACCTTTTTACTACTATCCTCTGCATCATTATTAAGTAATTTAATATCTTTCTTGAAATCTGTTAGCTTTTGCCAGTGGATTATAACGTGTCAGTCTCACACTGCCTAATTAGTCTTTGTTCTGTACAGAGTTAAATAATGGTGATATGTGGGCAGAGCATTATTTACTGCTGGTGCTGGTCAGGTTTTTGTGCCCTTTGCCAGTGTCCTGAGCTTTTTAAGGTGCTTTTATATATATCTTACAGATTCTAGTGTTAACCAGAAGAATGCAATGCAAACTAGAGTTAATGCATTCAGAAGCACTTTATAAACCCAGGAGCTAGATGCTAGCTGACAAGGACTGTGCTACACAACAGAACTGGGACTGTTCGGGAGCTATTAAATGCTGAACTGTGGCTGTACATTTTAATTTGCTATGATGAGTCTCCCTGTCTGTCTCTCTCATTTTAAAGACATTAGTCTATGTTTACATGTAATTTGCTATGATGTTTTTTCTCCCTCTCTCTCTCCTTCTCTCTTACTTTAAACTCACTAGCCAATGCCAGCTGTTTTAGGAGAATTTTAACCCAAGCTGCTTTATTTATTTTGATGTGTATTAATTTACTCTGACTTCAGATGTACCTTTCAGCTGTGCATTTCACATAACACACATTCCTCCTCAAGCAGAGCCAATTTGTACAATATTTGTAGTTTACACAAAATAGCAAAATTACTTATTTCTACCGCCAGTGGCTTTGGAATAAATTTAGATTCTCACAGAGATAGTGCCCATTACTTTTTCAAAAATCTATGAGTTAGGCATTGAAGTGAATGAAGAATGCATGTCTATTTGACTTTGTACACCAACGAAACAATGCAGCGGTGTAGTTCTATAATGCCGATGACATAAATATGTAGCTATACTTGAAGTCAGTAGAACAACAGACACCAGATGATATGCTGATTATCTTAGTTGTAGATGGAGGCCGAAGAAACATGTTCGGTACATATTGTCCTAAAAGAAGGCCTGTTAGTGAATTGTCCAGACATAGAAAACTAGGGAAGGTAGCTCAGTACATGACATAACATTTTTACCCTGAAGGGGAAGTCCACTTAAAAGTTAAAAAATGCCTCTTGGCTAGCCAGAATACTGATACTGCCAAACCTTCTGCCGTTTCCCGGTTTCAAACTGCAGCCAAGCCCCTGCTATTCCTTCCTATAGAATTGTAAAATATTAAATGTTAGTTTATACAAGAATAGATGTATAGCATCTAAGAAGGGCTGATGAGAGTTGTTGGTAAAAGTGAGTTTTCTGATAGGGAGTAGTTTAATCGCCCATTCACTGCTGGGTGAACGCCATGATTCATCTAAACTTTTATATGAAACCTGTTCTTGTGGCCATGGATATATTTCTTAAGTTGCACTTTTCTCAGAAATGGTCATAACATTTAGTTGCACACAGGGTTGCCATGCACTACATGAATGTCATGAGTAGCTCCCCTCAACTCACACATCAAGCAAACATGGCACAAATGTAAATGAATGCACAAATATTAACATGCGTGCACAAACACATACACATGCATGCATGCATGCACACACAACATTCAGAAAACAATTATTTTATTAAATGCAGGCAGACTTTAGACAACAGATTTTAACCAAAGTATTTAGTAAGTTTCAAAGAAAATTTTGCTAAATTGACCTGACATAGTTTTCCTCATGACATTACCACTGATAGTATCAAGGTCAGAGTTTCTAGAACCCCATGACAGCATTATTTTTAACTGGGGGCTCTAGTTAAGATAGACCACTGATGTATATGACATCATGACCTTAACATCTTGAGCACAAATGTAGTAATAAAATATTTACCGAGTAAATGTTCTTGACACCACTAAGAATATATACATTTCATGTTATTTAAAAAAATATATATGTGGTAAGGAGGGGGCACATTTACCGAATGTAATTCTAAAGATGGCAAATGTATGAGTTTACATCATTTTGTTGAGCAACCATTTTTATAGTAAAATTCTAATTCGTTCTCATGAAATTCAACATTATTTAATGACCATACTATGCGAAGTGTAAGTCCAGTCATCTGAGCAGTAATGTCTGCCATCTTGTGTTCTGCTCATTACCATATATAGGAGAGAAAGCGTATCTACTTCCAATAAAAGTATATGCTTGCTGTTATTAGTCACCATAGTAGTAGCATTCACATCCCTAATGGCAATATTTATGCACTGTGTTTGATTAAGCTAATTACTGCAATTAGTTAAACAATACTCCTTAAATGCCAACATTTGTCTTATTTTTATTACGCTAATAATCATGATTATGCAAACAGGACTTAAATGCAGCAACCCACTTCACCTACCTAAATAAAGGTAAATTCATTAGCTTGTTATTGGTAGCTATTATTTAGGTAACCAATATATTGTTTCTGTTTAATTATATAACAATATTGGATTGTAAAAAGTCCCTGAATCTGAGATTTATTTCATTTTATTTATTGCAGTACATTATCGACATGTTCTGCCTTGTCAGATGCTTATGATTCACACTGCTTTTGTAGACCTTCCTAATAAATATGCTGTATTTATTGGCACATTCTCCCAACTCAACATTAACCTATACATAGTTTGCTGGATTAGTAAATAAATGCCTGATGGAATCCATACCATTTAAGTCAAGGCTATTAGTTTTAGACATAATGATGTCCTAGTGGCATCCCACAAGACTGTGTTCTGGGTCCCCTCCACTTTGGTATTTACTTCTGTGACATAAAAGATAATATAAAGGGACTATAACTAACTGAATTTGCTCACGCTTTCAAACTGGGGTTGGGTCATCATCATCATCAATCTGTTCCAGTATTAGCGCTCATGTCCTCCATTATCAGCACCAGCTTCTATTGTCCTGCTTTATCTTGTAAATCCTTCCGTTGCTGACTGAATGCACTCTTTTCCTCAACATAATATCCCTATTGTGGGGCGTAGGCTGAGATTATGAATGCTGTCCTATCTTTACACCGTCTGTTTGCCATAATTCTATCACTAATTCTCATGACATCCCTCATTGTCTTCAGAAGACTCTCCCTCACCACAATTCCCTTGACATTTCTCGTTTGTCCTTTACCCTGAGAAAAAGATGCTAGATCCCAAGCCAAGTGGCCTTGCTGCACTGCCCTTCCACCTTGTCTCCTGGATACGCAGGATGTCCAGTCTCCTCTTTGCTATTATGTCTTCAACTTCCAGAGAGTGTCCTGTCAGCAAACCTATTTTCAATGTACGAATCCTTAGTTCATGCTTATTAGCCTGCTTAGTTTTATATATATATATATATATATATATATATATATATATTATATATTATATATATAGCTTTCAAGTACTATTTCAGGTAACCTAGGCTGGTAACTGGACACCAGCTGGCAAGTAGCATATTGACCCAGAGCTGCTGGACTGTATGGCAAGCACACACTGACAAATAGAGGCACATAGACCCATCCCACTGTTAGCATGTGTCCCTGAGGTAGCTCAGAATAGGCTGGATCCACAACCTACTTATTAGGAAAAGATCCATACTCATTTCTGACAACAATAACACATCACCTAGGACAAGTTTTTACACTGTCAGGTGGTTATCCCTGACACAAATCCCATTCTCATACTCAAATTCTCCAGCAAGAGCTGGATCAAACAAATACTTGGTATTTTAATCATTGGCTTATCCTCAGTGCCAACAAATGCAGCATATTTCCCCTTGATAAATCAAGTTCGCAGATGGCTGCAAACTATGAGCCATAATCAAAACTCCTAATGATGTGGACATCCTACAAAAGGGCCTCACTGAGACAGATGCCTGGTGTCAAAGCCATGGCCTCAAGCTCAATGCCAAAAAGTGCATTGTCATCTCCTCTGGTAAAAACTCTGTACCCATGAACTACAACATAGGCAGTAGTATACTTAACACCGAAAGTGTGATAAGGGACCTTGGGACACAGGTGGACAGTAGTCGCTCCTTTGATAATCACATTGCCACATTAGTCAGGAAATCCTTCTACGCGGCACACCTCATCACAAAAGGTTTCTCATCCAGAAAAAAAGAGGTCATTGTTCCCCTCTACTCATCACTCATTAGACCCATTATAGAGTACAATGCCCCTTTTGGTATGTACCTCACAAGACATCTACAACAACTGGAAAGGCTGCAGAAATACCTCACAAAGAGGATTACTGGCCTCAAACAGATGCCCTACGCAGACCGTCTCAAAAAACTCCAGCTTTACTCCTTCGCATATCGCCTACTCAGAGGTGATCTCTGCCTAACATACAAAGCTATGTCAACTCAGAGCTGTTGGACATGCTCCACTTAAAGAAATCCCAACCACTCCGAGCTACATGCTCTAGGGACCTAAACCTTGTCACCACATTAAACAGAACATGCTGGAGGGATGGATTCCTGTCCCTGAGACTTCCCATACTCTGGAATAAACTACCTATCTATATAAAACAAAGCTCCTCATTACCACTCTTCAAGAAAAATCTTGATGATTGGATGGGAAATAGGAAATTCACCCCGGGATCACCTCTGTGGCTCTGCTCGACAGTGGCACAGGAAAATAATTTTCCTGGGTGGCAAAAGCCAGGATACCTTTTTGGCTGGGCTTGTATAGGCCCCAGGGCCGATAGCCTAGTGCCTACCAATAACATCACTACCACTTGCCCTATAGATAACATTCTCCTTTCACAATCATGTCTTTGTGGTGGTTACAAAATCGTTCTACCTTGTGCAACATATCCTTCATGATATCTCCTCAAGTTCCAAATAAGTTATAGTCACACTTTATTCATCCCTTATTTGGTACATTATTGAATATAATGTGCTCTTCAGAATGTACCCTTACCAAGCAAAAAAATCATCTTGAGAAAACTCACTGTTTCATCACTCAGAAGATCTCCGTTCTCATTGTCCTTAGCTATTCTGAAAGACTAAAAGCTCTGTCCTTCTGCACAGTATTTGCAGACTCCTAACATGTGCTCTCTTCTTAGCATTCAGTGCTGTGAATGGCCCAGCACTCTTTGATCTCCTTAATATAAATACAAGCTGTAAAGCTAGCACTCATTCTAGAGACATCTGTCTACACCTTCACATTAACAAGACCAGATGGCATGGCAGATACATAATCTAACCTATTTCTAGAATAGGCCGCCCCTACCTATTAAGCTGTGTACTTCCATAACAACCTTTAAAACCAGTCTGGATGACTGGATGGGTGTTTTCAAATTTTCACCAGGAATATGTGGAGAAAGATTACTTAGTGGGAGACACTGCCAGTTCTTCACAGTACTGGGTGATTTGTCTGCACTTCTTGATGACTTCATTTAGCCATAAGCTTAGTAAGAACCTATGAACTGATACTGAGTGGCTCTCTTTACCGTGTCAAGTCAGCTCTGAGATGCTAGATTTTTTTAAGCTTAACCTGACCATTTTAATTGCTTTGGGATATATCTAGTAATTTATTATGGTGCTGCTGAATTAATAATAATGATGTTGAATTAATCTACTCTGTAATTCAGTGTTTGCTGTTTGTATATATATATATATATATATATATATATATATATATATTTATTTTGTTATATGCTTATGCAGTTGACCTTGATTTTTTTTAATTGAAAATTAGTTAATCTAGTTATTTGGGGAGCAGGACTCAATAAATATTTTTCGTCTCTACAGTGGTTGTTTCCAAGTCACAGTTATGTTTACATTTTTCAAGATCATTATGTCAGAGTTTCACCTGTTTAGGAACATGTCTGTGTGACTTCTTTGAGACCTGCAACAGCAGAAATACTAGTCATATATAAAGCCTAGTGGCATTTCACATGGGACCACAGTTTTCTTTCTTAAGGTCTGCAACCAAGGAATATCTTCCTTTTCTTCTTTGTCATTAAACCTATGTCAGGAAATGTGTATTTGCTGGGTTTTTTTTTGCATCTTGGCTTGTAAATGTCAATGCTATCTGGAGTTTCAAACATAAAATGTTCACATTGTATCATTGTATCATAGACATTTGCACATGAAGACTTGCCTTTTTTCAGTGCAACTTTGGTGGCCATTAGGCCATTATGATACATAATACATGTGATTTTCCAAATTTTTTCTTATATGTTCTGCCTATAATGTCATATGCATTTATGTATTTATTATTAATTTATGTTTGATCATCTATCTCCACTGAGCAACTGTGCATTTACAGACAATGTGGATACTGCGAAAGAAAAACCTTCAACATCACAAAATCACTACAACATGCTGTACAAAGTGAGCTCACTATGTTTCCAAGGCAAATAAAATCTAAAATGTCAATGTAAACGAGCAGTCCAAAATGGGAGGCAAGTTCCCACATATCAACTCCAAAGTCACTTTTTCTTGGAGAAAGGAGAAATCCCTGATCGTCTGAGAAAATACCTGGTAGTTGTATAATAGTGATCACATCTATAGGTGTTGATCACTGTTGTAATCGTGCATAAACATGGAAGCTGCATACTAGTGATGACATCTACGAATGTTGATCACTGTTGTACTCATGCACAGACCTGGTAGCCACATACTAGTGCTCACATTTACGATTATTGATCAATGTTGTACTCGTACACAGACCTGGTAGCTGCCTACTAGTGATCACATCTACTAGTGTTAATCACTGTTGTAATCATGCATAAACATGGTAGTTGTATACTAGTGATCACATCTACGAGTGTTGATCACTGTTGTACTCATGCACAGACCTGGTAGCTGCCTACTAGTGATCACATCTACTAGTGTTGATCACTGTTGTACTCATGCACAGATCTGGTACCTGCATACTAGTGATCACATCTACGAGTGTTGATCACTGTTGTACTCATGCATAGACCTGGTAGCTGCCTACTAGTGATCACATCTACTAGTGTTGATCACTGTTGTACTCATGCACAGATCTGGTACCTGCATACTAGTGATCACATCTATGAGTGTTGATCACTGTTGTACTCATGCACAGACCTGGTAGTTGCATACTAGTGATCACATCTACTAGTGCTGATCACTGTTGCACTCATGCACAGACCTGGTAGCCACATACTAGTGCTCACATCTAGGATTATTGATCACTGTTGTACTCATGCACAGACCTGGTAACTGCCTACTAGTGATCACATCTACTAGTATTGATGACTGTTGTAATCATGCATAAACATGATAGTTGTATACTAGTGATGATATCTGCTAATGTTGATCACTGTTGTACTCATGCACAGACCTGGTAGCCACATACTAGTGCTCACAACTATGAGTGTTGATCACTGTTGTACTCATGCACAGACCTGGTAGCTGCCTGCTAGCGATCAGATCTACGAGTGTTGATCACTGTTTTACTCATGCACAGACCCAGTAGCTGCATACTAGTGATCACATCTACAAGTGTCGATCACTGTTGTACTCATGCACAAACTTGGTAGTTGCATACTAATGATCACATCTATGAGAGTTGATCACTGTTGTACTTATGCACAGACCTGGTAGTTGCTACTAATGATCACATCTACGAGTGTTGATCGCTGTTGCACTCATGCACAAACCTGGTTGTTGTATACCAGTGATCACATCTACAAGTGTTGATCACTGTTGTACTAATGAATAAACATGACTCCCAAAATGGTTACAATGTGCCATCTCTACTTTGAAATTTTTTTTTAATGGGGGGGGATTCATTGCTCCCCCGAATTACACTGACAACCTTCCCCAGTGGTCTAGGTCCACATACAGTCTACTGCTTCCTCCAATTCACCCCTTAACTGCAATCCATAATTTTTAGAGCAATGCCAACACTGAACTTCATGCCAAGCTGGATGGTGTTGTCCATCATTTTAAATGTGAGAACTGTCTCTGAATTTAGAGGACAGTGACCTTGACTTGACGCCTGGCATCAGTGTCAGAAGAATACGACTTCTAGACAAAAAAAACATAATCTCAAGTAATAATTTTATTTAAAAAAAGAAAACAGTAAGAACTGGACTAAAAAAATCAGATAAATAAAATAAGCCATCTTAAAACCAACCAAACTTTATTTACCACAATAATTTCAGTAATCACTTTCATCTCCACACTAATGAGACTTCTTCAGAGTCTGAAGAAGTCTCATTAGTGTGGAGACAAAAGTACTTACTGAAGTATTGTGGTGAATAAAGTTTGGTTGATTTTAAGCTGGCTTATTTTATTAATAATCTTATTTAACTTAACAGACACAATGCTGCAGGGCACATTATGTCTTGTGAATAAGTTAGGTAATGCTGTAACTGGAAGTTCATTAAGGTTAAATAACACCAGAGGAAGTGATAAAAATATCTATAATTTAGTCATTCAGTTAGAGACAAATGTTAAAGAGACATGTATGGGGAAATATTATACTGGCTGTCATACAGACTAATAATGAAGGAATAACATATGACATTATATACTAGAGTCAGATTATAAAAAAAAATCTGAAAATATTACAAGTGAGTACACAATTATTTATCAATACCAGAAACACATTTTTGCAACTTTAATAGGTTAAATAGAACTTAATGAGAAAATTATTGATCCCGCATGAAAAATTTATCATGGGAATTGTGTTACTAAATGCTGAAATATATTAAATAATAATATTGCTTAGCTTGTGTTAATTAAAAATAAGACTGGCAGGATTATTCTAGTTTAAAATATCTGCTAACAGGAAGAAGATAAAGAATAAAGGGGTGTATTGCTTTACAATAAAGGCAATAGTATACAGAAAAATAATAAAAATTAAGTGACAATAAATAAATGAGCAGACATGTAACAGTACATAAAAAAGCATTATAGACATATACATTTAATTATAGCTCTTAAAACAAAAACATTTAATGAGATACAATTTAGGAATTTTTTTAATTGTACTTTCTGGTCACTAACATGATTTTATTACTATTGATTTAATTTACGTCTATCTCTAAAGCAAAGTGATATCATTATAAAATCTAGACAAAGTATTATAAGTAATAAATAGAAGAAGAAATGCAAGTTCTAGTGAATGCATGCTCAAGCATTAAATGTCAAATTGCAGGAAAATCCCATGTTTTCCCTATGATCATGCAGTCCAAATTTTTATTTCCCATTATTTTTTGTAGCAAACTGAAAATTAGTGTAACTGAATATAGGAATGCACTTGGATAGTTTAAGCAAGGCAAGAATAATGTTTGGCTATGAACACAAAGGACAAACAAAAATCATTCATGAAAGCAGTACAAACCAAAAATAACACCGTAGAAGTAGCCAGTAAACTATTAAATATAAGGTACAGTAGAATTGCTGCAAGATTACTATAAAGGAACAAGAAGGAAATAACAGACATAGGAAATGACAAAGTTATAGTAAACTGATACAGAAATAAAGGAGTTGATAAATAACACATGTACACAAAGATACTATATAGAAACTATTCAGAGGGGCTGGATAAAGGACATGGCACATAACTTTGTAGACACGTACCTGAAAGAAACATTAACTCCAGTCATAGTAATATTCAAATTTTCATTAAAAAATAAGCATGGTAGATATTTAGAGAATTGTTACCATGGTTACAGTTCAGAAGTGAGATACCAAGATGGAAAGCAAGTATGACAGACCTATAAGCATTGCATCAGTAATGGAAAAATTATTATAAAAGATTGTGGTGAAAAGAATATAAGGAGAGGAGTAACTAGTACTCACAATGCGGTCCTTGAAAATACTGATGATAAGTCAGTTTAATTCTTATAAATACAAATAGTCAAAACATAGTATAGTAGAATATTCAAGGTATGATATTTCTGGATTTTGTTTAAGACCTTGGATACTGAAGAATAATGTGTACTAAACAATAATATAGTGGATTTAAGAGTACTAATGGACATATCTAAGACTATTCGGAAGAAAATCTAAATTAAATGTCAACATAATTATGTGTGATTGGGCATATGTAGGAGGGGGACATGTCACAGTGGTTCACTTCTGGAGACTAATGTTGGCATGTGTATGTGTTTATATGAGTGTGTGTGTGCATGTGTGTGTATGTGTGTATCTATATATATATATATATATATATATATATATATATATATATATATATATATAGATATATATATATTTATACACACACATACATGCACAAGTGTGTGTGTCTATATCTGTCTATATATATATATATATATATATATATATATATATATATATATATATATATAGCTATATATATATATATATATATATATATATATATATATATATATATATATAGGTCCATGCCAGATGGATGAAAACCCAGATTACCGACGACCACATCACCGAGATGACATCGCTGGCAACATGCATCACCAACAACAGTAAGTCAAAGTATTACGGAATGGAATGCATTCCCATTCCTGTAATACATTCACAAAACACATCACAATGTGTATATCAGGAGGGCAAGCCCCCCTAAACCCCCCACACCCTCCTACTTAAATATACCAACTCCAATATTGCACTACAGTGAGGGGATAGGAATAAATCCCATTCTGCACTACTCACCGTTGTTGGTGATGCATGTTGTCGGCGATGTCGTCTTGGTGATGTGATCGTCGGTAATCTGGGTTTTCGTCCATCTGATATGGAGCCATATATATATATATATATATATATATATATATATATATATATATATATATATATATATATATATATATATATATACACATACACACATACACTGTCAAATTATCAGTTCATCAACAGTCTATAGGACTAGAATTTTTTTGAACAGTGCTCATTACTGAATGCTTGAAATGCTGAAAGAAGGATAATTGGGTGTGTGTAGGTAAGGTAAATGCATATTTGGGACTTCCATGCATTAGGTGTGGGTGCATATGTGTGATTCTGTGAGGGTTAGGAGTAGAGCAGGGGCTATAGAAGGGGACAGAGTCAGTGTTGTGCATGTATGTCACTGTGTATGGTGTGTGTCTGAGTGTCTTGTGTAGTGTGTGTGCGTGTTTGTGTGTATGTATCTGACTGTCTATATATTTATATATGATTACACTGCTTATGTCATACTGCAAAGCACCTTCTCATAGCACGCTGAAAACAAAGCATGCCCCTTGATTTCTAATTCTCAGCTGTGCTGCCTGGTGTCCATTCAGCCTACCTTCTCTCTGTTGGGGTGCACTGTCCATTGGGTCCTTCCTTTCTCACTGCATTCTGCAATAACCACCAATCTTCCTCTTGACTCTTGTGGTTAAACGGCTAAGGTATTTCTTGCCAAATATCAGTTTTTTTCCAGTTTTCCCAGGTGATCTTATGTTTGATGTCAGACTACATAAGGCAAAATGCTCCTCTAAATAACCAAGGTATCTTATTCTAACTGATTATTTTCTATGTTTTCTATTGGCCTTCTTCACATACAGGGGGAAATACTAGGCATGTACAGAAGCTACAGTATTGGAAGTTTTCAAACCTCTTGTTTTTATCACTGGATTTGTAAAGACTAAAAGAGTTATAGCCAGGACAATTGAACTATCTTCTTTAATAAAGGAAACAAGACCTGATTAATTGCATAGGTATTCACAAATGCATCCCAATCTTGACCTATGATCTCACTGCCATCTTCTTTATTTGCAAAAAATTGCAATCTGGGGATAGTTACTTCCTGCAATAGTACGTATAACAGTGATTAAATGTTATATGAGCAAGGCTTGCCTACCACATTTCCCAACTTTTACATTTGGTGCTATGAAAAATTGGGATTGTAATGTCATATTTCCCTATTTTACAGAATTTAATATTTCCTTGCTTAAGATGTTCACTGACAGAACATATTATGTTCATGGGCCTGCTATGACTTTACAAGGCTACTAAGCCCATATCACAACTGCTTAGCAAATACCATGATTAACTGATAGCTTGAGTACACAAATGTTTGAGACAAACAAACTCAATCTTTGTACAATTATGAGCAAATGATTACCAAGCAAGAAACAGTTCAAAAGCATTTTTTGTAAGAGAGCTCCTATAACACCCTTTGTGTGGGGTGTTTGTCTCCTAAACACTCAATTTCTTATTCTCACTAAGATTGCTACACTCCATGAAGGAGTATTTATTGACAGACAATGAAAAAAATATTTTTCTGAGGTTGCAAGAAAAGAGACCCTATAATAAAGTAGATTTTGAGAACAAACTCAAATATTGCTCCTATGTAAAATGATTAATGACATATGAGCAATCGTCATGCATAGCAATTGTGTAAACTGTGACATGAGCAAATGTGTCTTGACAAGCGACTGTAAGCCTATGTAGTGATGAAAAAGTGGCATGCATATGTTACATAGCATTGCAAGGAGGAAACTCCTTCATTTTTTTTGTAATCCATTTCATCACATTTTTTGTGCAAAGATTGGTGGACAAGTGTTGTCAAATGAAAGTTGTGGTTGTTGGTAATAATAACCAGGCTCTCTCACCACAAAGTTATAAAAGGCAATTAGGAAGTCTATGAGAAACTCAAAGTTCATGTAGATCAATGCATTCAAATCGACAAAACAGAAACGGCAGCTTCACTTTTCCAATAAGAAATCCAGTATATAATCACCAAAGAACCTTTATTGTTTGTAAGCGCTTTCGCGTAGTCACCACTACGCTTCATCAGACAGTACAAATAACATTATAGAATCTCTATTTATACAAAAAAGTAAAAAAGGGCGCCAAATTAAAACTAAAGGACTGTTCAATTGTTCAATTGTTTAGTTAATTAAACTGTAGGTTAGTGCATACTATCTCAAAAGAAAGAGTTCCGGGATCTTAAAGTGAACAGTGCTATTTATAAGCAATCATCCAGCTATTAATCAAAACTAAAACATTAGGCTGACAGCGAGTGATAGTAATAATAATAAATAAATAAATAAATGTATGAATAATCGTACATTAGTACAGAAAAGCACAATAAATGCACATGATAAAAATCAATGAATACACATAAAAAATGGAACAGAATAAAAACAGAATAAATAATGGAATACAATAAATACTTGTAAATACCTTGTGTATTGTAGTATGAATACTTATTTCAAGATAATATATCAAATACATTTGTCAAATGTCTAAAAAGGGGCTTAATCATTTAAATAGCAATAAATTTTATATTACTCAATACATTCTTATTTTAAGGTATGTAATATATATAATATATAACTTCTATTCTTAAATTATTATTGATTAAAATATATATTGATTAATGAATTATTAATGATTAAATCATTTAGATATTCAATGTTTGATATTCAATATATGGTAAATATATATTAGTGTGGCAAATAATTAATTAGATAAATAAATAAATAATTTTAACACATCAATGCAAATATATATGTAACTATTATTGAGTAGGTGAATAAATAATTAACTAATCACTTTTAATGCTTAATGTTGTGAATAAATAAATACTATAAATAAATATGTAAAAATAGTATAAACATGATAATATATATATATTAAAAATGTATACATGAATGCTAATGAAATACAAATATTAAAATTTTTGGTTGATTTATATTTAATGATGTAATATTTGTGCAAAGGTCAATACATATAGAGATATAAAAACTACAAACTAAAAACCAGGGCTGAAAAACTATCTAGCTTCCAAAGCAGGTTTAATCGAAACTTGATTATTAATACCAGGAGGTATATGTGCAGCCAGTCTCAAGATCCATTTTAATTCCTTATTATTCAGAAGTAATGAATTGTCTCCACCTCTATTGTTATGTTTGACTATTTCTAAAACCCTAAAGTCAAAGTTATGGAGGGGGTATTCCAAAATGTGTTTCGCTAAGGCATTTAATTCATTCTTCTTCTGAATGTCATACAAATGGCCATATATCCTATCTTTTAGGCATCTTTTTGTAAGGCCAACATAAAATGCTTGACAATTCTTACAGGTAGCAAGATAGATGAGATTCTTAGTACAACAATTTGCAAAAAACTTAGGCTGAAAAACAAAATTCAGTGTGGGGTGTTGAAACTCTAACTTTTTTGAAATAGAACCACATCTGTTACAATTGTAACAGGGAAATGTGCCTCTCCTATGGCTAAATAGTGATGGTGGGTTTTGAGCTGTGCATTTGTCATTGCATAATAGCCGTTTTAAATTCAGGCTATTTTTAAACATAAAATGTGGCCTGTCCCCCATCAATTTCTTAACAAAAGGGTCTATAATGAGCACCTTCCAATTGTTGTGGAAAATTTTCTTAATGTCATTAACAATACTAGTGTAATTTAAAATCACAGATACAAATTCATTATGTCTATTAAGATTTGTTCTTGTCTTAGTGTGGACTTGCTGGTTCTCTAACGATGTGTTTTTAATTATATTATTTTTGATGGTTGCAACCAAACCTGAATCATATCCTCTTTCCCTAAATAGTATCTCTAAACGGTCTGCTTCTATATATAAGGTATGTGTATCTTTACAGAGTCTTTTTAATCTAATAAATTGACTCTTGATGATACCGGGAAAGACATATCTGGGATGCATACTGTCAAAAGTCAAAAGTGTATTCCTCCAAGTAGGTTTCCTATATAATGTGGAGCTAATGGTACCCTCTTTTGTAATATTTAAAGTCACATCCAAGAAATTTATAGATTTAGGTGAACAATCCATGGTGAAGTGCAAAAAAGTGGAGGTACTTTCAAGATAGTTTAAGAACTCTTTAAAGTCAGTCTCAGTACCTTCCCATATAATAAAAATATCGTCCACAAAACGTTTATAGACTTTTATCTGAGCAAACAGGGGGTGGGTAAATAGGCATTTGCGTTCCCATGCTAAAACAACCAGGTTGGAATAGGTGTTAGCACACGGGGTGCCCATTGCCACCCCCCATTTCTGTAAGTAATAATTATTCAGAAACATAAATACATTATTATTTAAAACTGCATCTAACAGTTGACCTATAAGTAACTGCCTATCATTTGAGAAGGAAGTTTTTGACACTAGTATTTCTTTTACAGCTTCAATACCTAAATCATTAGGGATTGATGTGAAAAGATTTTTCACATCTAGAGTTATAAGAAGATATTCATGCTGATGAATAGCCAATTGTACCTCTGATAAACAGTCTAGCAAGTGGTAGGTATCTTTTAGGATGGTAGTAAAGGAATCGACCACTGGTCTAAGTAAAAACTCTATAAGACATGAAATGTTAGCAGTGACCCAATGATCACCTGACACAATCGGTCTGAGTGGAATGGGATATGTGTTTTTATGAATTTTCGGGAGTCCCTTAATAATGGGTATGGTGGGGTTATCTATCAGTAAGTAACTGTACATTTCTTCAGTGATCTGTCTGCAAATAAATAAATCATATAAAGTGTCATGTACATTCTTAATTATTGCATTTACTTCATATAACTTCAATTTTACATAAGTCATATCATCATTAAGCATAAGACACATGTTTGAATTATAATCAGACGTATTTAAAACTACTACCCCACCCCCTTTATCAGCTGGTTTAACAGAAATTTCATTGCATTGTTTCAAGCGTCTTAAAGAATTAAATTCTTCTAAAGTTAAATTGTAAAAACCAGGTTTTATCTTACTGGAAAATATTTCATACAAATCATGTTCACATAGATTTAAAAAGCATTCTATATTATGAGGAAATGGGGGCATAAAAGTGCTTTTCCGTTTAAAAACAGTAAAACCAGTACTATTAGTACAGTCAGCTTTCTCTTTGAAAAAAACTTTTAAAGCTACTCGTCTACAAAATAGTCTGAGATCAATCAAAACATCACTCAAGGTGTCAGCACTAGCTGGGATGAAGTTCAGTCCACGATTTAAAAGAGAAATATCCGCATTAGAAAAATTAAAATCAGAATAGTTATATAACAAAGCAGTCACATTTTTGTTCGTCTTGTTGGCTGAAAATTTTCTTTTGATAGCTTCCTTTTCCTTGGGCCTCGACTCATGGAACGTCCCCTGTGATAAGATTGTTGTTTCACAGGGTATGGTAAAAAAGTAGATGAAGAAGGACCTAAAGGAACAGCAGCATTAAGGTCTTTAGGTCTAGCTCCTGGATTACTAGCTGGTTGTTGCAAAGCTAATTGATTGGGAGGGGGTGTGTCAGTCACAGCAGAAGCCGTAATGCTACTATTAATCCCCTCTGTAGTTGTAACAAGCAATGGAACATTAGTTGGAAAAGTATTGTCATTATTAGCATTATTAATGGAGCCATCTACAAATGTAGAGGGCTGTATACAATTCATGTTCTCATTAGTGTCACTTCTATTTTGTACAGAATTATTGCCTCTCGGCCAAACAAATATTTGTAGTGTTTTAAAGTCTTGAAAATCTCTCTGTAGCTTACGCATTTTTGTTGCCTTCAGCCTTTCGCTAAAGGCATTAACTTGTAAACAAATATTGCGTATTCTCCGGACACAATACTCCGCTTTAAAGCGGTTGCTTAGATCTTTAAAATTAGCATCAACTTTATCCCTTAATTCAATTTCTAAGGGTGTAAAATAATCAAGCAAAAGCTTGATGTACCTGTGTCCGAGGTCGATGTTCAAGTCCTGCCATTTTTTGAGGAGTACCGGGTGCGCCTCTCCGTACGATGGCATACACAGCACTCGCATTCCTCTGGGCACAATCGAGTAGTGTAGGCACGCTTCCAAATGTTGCCTTTGCCAGGCATATCTCTGTAATTTATACATGTCGTCCTCAAGTGCCTTGGATGCGGAGTTAAAGACAGACATACTGAAGCCCTCTTCATTTACGGGAATGACATGTTCAGTTTGGGATAGATCCAGAGCCAATAAAGGGTTAGCCTGTAGATGTAGCAAGTCCTCTAGATTTACCACTGCTTCCCTCGTCCCTGGAGTATAGTCCAATTCAATATTTGCAGTATCCATCATGTAAAGACGTGTGCTGACGGTGAAAATAAAGTTGAAAAAGATGAATGAAAAAACATTCAAAGTTGTGGTTGTTGTCGCTTTTTTTTTTTTCTTCAGATGCACTGGAGAATTTGTCAAGAGTACTAGTGTTACCACTTTTTACATGTATTTGTCATTATGTATTGCTCTTACACTATTCACAGACTGTTGTATTGCTGTGTCATGGCTTTGATATGAACATATTTCGTTTAACGTTGTTCAGAAGTGAATATGGGAAACCATGAGGTATCAGACGAATAATAGAATGCTGCATTGCACCAAGGCAGTAATGATCATTCCCAGGCCTGGAGATCTTTGAGGTTAGCCTAGGAATGTCAAGCACAATGGTTTAGTCAGTGTCTTGTGTATATACAACATTCACCAAAATTAGGATGTTGGTCTAAAATATCAACAAATATCGATTGCTTATTGATGTGTAGCCTAGCTCTAGAACTGCATACAATACTCTTGATTGATGCATATAGTGCTACTGAAGAAGCTTTCACTAGCGATGCATAAGGGATAGCTGACTAGAGATACATTTATTGACCTCAGTAGAGTTTTTGAAATTGTCAGCAACCATATCCTGCTAAATGTGTTGCAGAGTTTAATCTGATTACTGTTGGTTCTCAAACCACCTTACTAATAATACCTTCAAGCTTCTGTCAGGTACCAAAACTAAAGATGAAAGCAAAATTTTTTTTCTGAGGGATCTGTTCTTGAATCTCTTTTATTCCCCCTTTAATGAACAACATTATGAGCACAGTGCCAACAAACATTATCACACAATATGCAAATAGAATCGCTCTGCAGTGGGTCAGCCCTTCTACTTCTCATATTCATAAAAAACTCCAGTCAGGCTACATCAAGCTATGCTAATAGAGCCCAAGCAACCTGTTGAGTTTTAATGATTTTAAAACCACATCTGTGCTGCTTAGGATACCCCAAAAGCTAGCAAATAAGAGCACCCTGTGTATCACAGACTCAGTCAACATACAGATTACTCAGTTCTCTCCTTATAAAGAGTGTGACTTAACACATGACCTCCCCTATCTCAGCTTCAGCTTCCACACTCACCTAGCATTAGGCAAAGTCAGCACCAAAGTAAAGGCCTTGTGTTCATGACCATCTCACCTCTCAGTCATAATGCACCCTAGCAATTAGTTAACTCATACCATGACTGGAACACGTCCTTCCTATTACAAATCTAAATATTCCACATAAAACATATATTATTCAAATAATTATACATAGCATCTGTTAGTGGATTAGTCCCCCCCCCCCTGAAATGAGCATTACTGCTACCCTCTTTAAAAAGCTAAGTACCTTCCATTCATTTTGTGACTACAATACTGCTCTCCACTTTTGAAAATAGACTTTTATCTGACAGCTACTGCCCTGCTCTCTAAAACAAAGAAAAAATCACAGCATCCCCTTTGAACTTTAACTCACAACATGGTCGCACTTCTGCTCTCTAAACAACCCCACTTTACTTAGTCTTGGGAGGAGAACAAATTAGCAACTTGCCTTAACACATTGGGGCCACTTCCCAGCAATACCTCTCAGTTATTCCTGATTTATAGAAAGTGCTTGAGTTTACCTATTGTTTTAACCTATCCATCATAAAATATTTGATGTTCTGGTAAATTGCTAAGAATCACAGCCAGTCAGTAATACCACACATTAGAGTTTCATACTCATTATTATTTAGAAAATGCATGCTGGTACTAAAACTGTTGTTTACTAACTTTTTAAGTGAATTAGTTGTTGTTGTTGTTGCTGTATAACTGTCCATGACTGTGGTCTATTCTTCCCCCACTAATTTTGTCATTGTCCAGCATTCTTTGTGTTTTTTTTCTGCTCCCCCTGTCTGTAGCTGGCTATCAGCTGCCACTATCTCTTCTCTTCTTTCACTGGGTTTACCAGACCTACCTTATCCTCCCCTGGGCTCAACCTGACTCATATCCAGGGGCCAGTGAGAAGATGGAGAAGATACACAGTCATGGCCTGTACAATGTGAATGCGTGGTTTTGTGTAACCTCTAGAGGAGCTAAACAATCACGGCCTGTGCAAGGTGAATGTGTGGTTCTGTGCAACCTCTTAGAGAAGCCACACAATCACAGCCTGTGCAAGGTGAATGCGTGGTTCTGTGCAACCACTAGAGGTGTTACGCAATCACGGCCTGTGCAAGGTGAATGTGTGGTTCTGTGTAACCTCTAGAGGTGTTACACAATCACGGCCTGTGCAAGGTGAATGTGTGGTTCTGTGTAACCTCTAGAGGTGTTACACAATCACGGCCTGTGCAAGGTAAATGTGTGGTTCTGTGCAACCTCTTAGAGAAGCCACACAATCACAGCCTGTGCAAGGTGAATGTGTGGTTCTGTGCAACCTCTTAGAGAAGCCACACAATCACAGCCTGTGCAAGGTGAATGTGTGGTTCTGTGTAACCTCTAGAGGTGTTACACAATCACGGCCTGTGCAAGGTGAATGTGTGGTTCTGTGCAACCTCCTAGAGGAGCTACACAATCACAGCCTGTGCAAGGTGAATGTGTGGTTCTGTGCAACCTCCTAGAGGAGCTACACAATCACAGCCTGTGCAAGGTGAATGTGTGGTTCTGTGCAACCTTCCAACCAAGCTGCACACTGCTTATAGTGTAAAACTCTCTTGGCTCTTAACTCTGCTATTGCAGTGAACCTAGGTAGCCCCCCCCCCCAGGGTGGGTGACCCACAATCTGCTGCTCACTTCCATCCTCCCTTTAACTGTTCCCTCTAGCACCCATGCATAGTCAAACCTGGGTTATTTGGTACACAGTAAAGGCTTTATCTCACAGCTCCCACTTGACCTTATAAAATAAGTTAATTATATTCATTCTACAATAAACCTTCTTGACCACCTTAAACAAAGTTACTCTTGCAGCTGCTTTATAGAAAAATGAAGCAGATCTGTCCTTTAAGCAGTCTGTTGTTTAGATTATCTAATTACTTACTTAAATCTAAGCAAAAGTTTGACCTTAATCACAGTTATTTCACTCTTGTAAATATGAAAATAATACTTTTAAATGTGCATATAGTATATTATTATTATTACACCTCATATCATTCTCTCTGTCACCTTAATAAATGATCTACTCCCAAATGTTTCTGATGAATGCTTAGTTACTATCTTATAGTAATTTTTTATTTTAGTACTAAATTACACAGCAGTCTTCAGAACTCAACTCATGTATGAATGAGGTTCCCTTATTCTATAAATAAATGCATTTAAAACAAGCTGCCATGCTGTTGTTTTATGGAATAACAATCTTAAGTCAATTTGTGATAATTGCAAACTATAATATCTATACTATCTGTGAAATATAGATGCTACTGTGCCTATGTCATGGCTGAAAGGGTTCTTTGGAACAGTCCATCTAACCATTTAAGAAATATCAATAACTAAACAAACATAAAGGATATCCTGTAGTCCCCCTTTACAGGTTTTGTACTAGCAGAAGTCAAGGATATGTAAATAATATACATAGTAATTTTAGTTATTTCAGAAAAAAATCCCCTTTACAGTGAATGGCAACTGTATAATGCATTATCTTCTAAAGTCTGCATAGTACTTACTCTAGCAAAGATACATTACAACACTTTGTCATTTAAAAATGAAAGAATCATAACACATGTAAAACTTTAGTGAAAAAAATGCTTAGCAGTAAGGGCAAGTGCCTCAAAATGGTACAGGAAATGTCCTAATGTTCATTGCGAAATGCCAGAATAGTTTGGCTATACATCTGCGCACTAGCTTGAAGCTATAATTTTGATGCAATGTCTTGGAGGGCTTTTTGAGCTATTCTTCTGTACAGCTGAGAAATACTGCAATGAAGTGCAAACTGTCTTGATTCTAATAAGCTTTGACGTGTTTCTCAGATGAAACATTTCAGTCATTGAAGTATGCTACTCCAGTCTAAATATGACTTCATGCATTTATTTAACACCATCTCTTAAGTATTCTTGGTTTCTAGGCCCATCCACAGCATCTTCTGTTAGTCATCCACCCTTCCATACTCTGCACAGCCATTCATATATTGTGGGAATCAGTTATCCAAAGGAAAAATCATTCAGGTACCCACCAGGGGGTTTACTGATATGGTCATAGTTCTGCTCCATAGGTGGATGAATGTGTGACCTACATTACTGGGGGGGGGGCTTACTACACCATAACCATGTGAATGCACACTTTTGTGCATCTGCGATAAAAGCTATCATGGAGTGGTGGCATTGTGAGCCGAACACACATTTGTATACAGTAGTCCTTTTCCAAAGGATTGTGGGAAACTCTGACCTGATCCAGCCCATCCCACCCCAGGATGAACACACCCATCATCCCCATGACAACTCTGACAGACTCCTAAATCATTACTCAAACACAGTAACTCCAACTTCTTAATTAGCCTCAGAATTAACTCTTGTCTCTGAAGTTAAAGAAATATTTTTAATGCAAAATTACACATTTGGATTCTGGCAATCATCATTTGAGCAACAGGCATTCAGTACCAAGTAATAATGCAACAGATATTTGCAACATTATAATACTGCTTTGCTATCATCATACAAAGAGAATCAGAAATTTAAAAAAATTCAAAGTTACAAAATGAGGGGTACAGTTATTTTTTATAAAAACAATTTTTACTAATTTCTGAACTAATAAAATATTTAGAAATAATAAAAAAGTCCACTTAATGACTAAACTTCTTATTACAATACATTTACCATGATATGGTTTGTAACCCCAAACCAGGAAAAAGAAACAGAACAGTGTTTCTTTTTGCTGTAACCTGAGCTATGCATAATCGTAAACAGTGGAGATCAGGTAGTGTGCCCTTTACACACTGAACAGCCATCTCAAGAGTTGGAATATATGTATGTGTGTGTGTGTGTGTGTGTGTGTGTGTGTGTGTGTGTGTGTGTGTGTGTGTGTGTGTGTGTACTGTTTCTTTTGTGTGCTTGTCAAGGTCGCAAGATTTGAACTTGTGGGCTCGACCTTGTGCATTTCATACATTTAGGATGTTGAGTTTGTAACTTGGAACCAGTACTAACCAGCAAGGTGCTTGATGTGAATAACAAACTATAACTTTTTTTTCACATTGGTTGGCATAAAATGTACCATGACTTTGCACAAAGCTTTGCTCAGAATTCTTAACCAATAGAACCACCTTCATAAGATGAACTGTTTCATGAAAGATAAGAATATCACAAGCCGTTTAGACAACAGGCATGTCACAGTACTCGATACTGAAAATCCTATTCAGAAACAAGTCCACCAATGTGAATTTTCAACATGTTCAATATGGCCTGTATGATTTTTAAATTGTGTAAATGTCCTATTGCAATATTCGATGCTCAGATAAGGCTACTGCACTTTTCTAGAAATTTATATTGCAGTTATTTATGAACTGTAAATAGTTACATTTAATTTTATTTTTAGGTACAGCAAAACAAGCTATAGTAAACACATTTCAGTTGTCTTAAACTTCTTTTTATGTTTCCCTGTAGGAGGTTTTCAGATGAAGTGCTGGAGTTTTACATTGACACTTTTTGGTTCATCTAATAATACAAATCCTTGCACCTGAGATCCGTCTTTGTGTCTGTGTGTTTTAAATGTGTTGTGAAATATGGGTAACAACAAAGGCCTTGGAATAGACATGGTTTTGCACATTAAAAAAGCTTTAACTTCCTTAGCTGAAAATTCTTGTTAAAAGGTGACTGTACTCAGCCTATAAATAATATTTCACAATAGAGATCTCCCCTCCAGCAGAATTCTCCTTTTAAGTATTTTTCTATTGCCTATTAGTGTGCCCTTTATGTGGGCCTATAAATAATCAGACTAGGCAATTTCAGTTTATAACCTGGTGTTAATTTTCATTATAGAACAAAATTATTTAAGTCATGCCCTACCAGATAAGGAGTTGGCTGAAAGTATATAGATAGGTTCAGTGTGTGAACAACAAAAAGGTAGAACTGGAAAAAAATAACATCCTGAATTTGAAAAATGATTTATCAGCAGCATAGAAACATTGTATTGTGAAGGTGTGAACCATGCTAATGTGAACTCTTATTCATGAAACAGTTTGCTCCGTTTTCATCTGCTGAACTGCTGGATGTTGATAAGTCAGTGACTGAAACAGGGTTTTGTACACAGCGCTTGTAAGGAACTTGGGCTGGATTAGCACTGCTATGCAGACAATATGAATAAAGGTAAATCTCACCACTCCCATGTAACTGCTACATGCTGTTCACTCCAGTGTTTCCATCTTTGTTTCTGTTTGATTCCTTATAAAGACCAAACTTGTATTAGGAAGTCAGGTACTTCATTAGAGTGTACCGTCACCCTCTATGAAATTGAATTTCTTCATATCCAACTTGAATCTGTCTCCCTTTGATAATGTTCCTGATTTTTTCTTCATCTTTACTTCATTCTCAGATCAGCTTTTTCCCCTGAAAAAACTCTGCATGTCTGCATTAAGCCATTTCCAACCTGGTAATACCATTAAAACAGTATTTCTCCCTTTTTCAATTTCTTCACATCTTTTGCGTTTCTAATACAATGATGGGAATGGAACCCATTCCTAAGTCAAAATATGATTAAAGTTCATGAAATTAGTATTGTTTCGATCTTTGATGTCAGCCAAAAGTGGTCTTCGTAGCACCTGCAATGTGCCCAATAATGACTCCTTCTACAATTCATATGGAGTTACCTGTATTGGTAACATATCTAAATATGATTATAGATTCTTTTTTATAAGACCCGTTGCTCCTACTAATATTGGAACTGTCTGGGTATCTTTCTTCCACATTGCTCTCATTTCTGCCTGCAAATCTTAATATTTTATGACTTTATGTCTATCTGTACACAAGACACTGTAGTCACCAGGTGTGGCGATTTCAATAATCAATGCTACTTTTGTCTTCTTTTCATGGACCACTCTATCTGATTTTCTCGCATCTATCTTTTGAACTGTTGGTAATGGTGTGGTAATGGATGATCCCATGTGATGTAGACTTCATCATTTATTATGATACTTTGTGGTTCATGTATCCAGTGTTTTTCAGTGACTTCAATACCAAAATGTTTGCACAATCCCCAGTGCAGCAGTCTTGCCACATTATTATGCTTTTCAGTATACAATCCTTTTGTCACAACTAGCAACAAGATGTGCGACTGTTTCCAATTCTGTTTTATAAAACCTACATTTGTCTGTTTCTCCGATATGTTCAATGGACTTTGTAAATGAATGTGTATGTAGCCCAATATTAACCTTTTATCTTTTGGCTTGAATTTCCCTCTCCTTAACCATTCCACCATTCGATCCTGATCAACATGAGGTTCTTCTACAAGTTTTCTATACTTGCAACTATATTTATGCATTTTTCCACATTTCTTGCCTTCTCATCTGGTCCTTCACCTTATTTTCTTTCTTTTGTTTTTTGACACATTCAGTTGCTGCCTGATTTTTATCTGCTTCTGGTTTGATTTCCATTCCTGATTGACACTGATATGCTTCTGCTAGTCTAAGCAGGGAAGTCATCTTAGATTTATTCTTCTCATGTTTCAAAACTTTCACTATGATTGTTTTTTGTGAGGTCAGCAGATATGTGTGCAGTCCCATGATTGCAGATCTACACATGTAATCAATTTCAAGGAGGCCCATACCTCCTTCGGAACGGGGAATATATAATCTTGGCATGCACTGATTTTTATAAATCATCTGGTGAGCATAAAGCGTCCTTCCTGTTTTCCTGTCTAATCTATCCAAAACATTTTGGAGCCAGTCAATCACTCCAAAACTATAAGTTAGGACAGGAAGAGCAAATTGGTTTATAGTTTAAATTTTGTTCCAAGATGTCAATGCTGTTTTCAGGATTAATTTAACTCTTCTAAAATATTCCTTACTAAGTTTTATTCACATTTGTTGATGTTTTATTGTTGATCTTTCATCAGTTCCCAAATATGAATATACTCCCTCTTGCTCAAGTTCTTTTATATTACATTCTTGTCCCAAACTAATGTTTTCTTGGTGCTGCAGTTTGGTTGACTTTGCACATTTATCAAGACCAAATTACATTCTTATATCATCTGAAAAAGTTTTGACTATTTCCAGATGTGTTTTCAGTCCCTCATCTAATGAGCTATATAGTTTTAAATCATTGACAAAGAGAAGATGAGAGGTCTTTACACTTTGTTGTTTTCTAGGAGCCAAATTATAACCATGACCTAATCTGTTAAGTAGACAGCTTAAAGGGTTCAAGGAAGACAGAATAGCAGCAGTGACAGGAAGTCACCCTGGAATATCCCCCTTTGAATTTTTATCCGTGGAATAATCATTTGTCCTTTATCATGGCTTAATTGCAAAGTGGTCTGCCACTGTTTCATGGTCACTGCAATGTAACTGATCAGTATAGGGTGCGTCTGATACATTTTAACACTCTTATCCATGAATGTGGGATACTATTAAATGCTTTTTTGTAGTCAATCCATGCCATACTTAGATTCTTCCTCTTTTTACAGTTCTCTATTATGACCTTATTTAGCAACAGATGATCCGTTGTTCTGCTTGACTTTCTTTTATTACACTTTTGTTCTATTGCCATGATTACATTTTCTTCTAAATGACAATGAACTCTGTCGGCATCATTTTCAGTGTATAGTTTATACGTCGTTGGAAGGCAAGTTATCGGTTTATAATTTTACGATAACTTGCAGGTTCACTTTTAAGTAGGAGCATTGTTTTTCCTGTTGTTAGCCAGATTGGTATCTGTTCGGGGTGTGCATATAAATAGTTCTTACTCATGGCTAAATCTTTGTGCAAAGATGTTAATACTTTTAGCCAGAAGTTAGGTACTGCATCTGGGCCTGATATTTTCCAGTTGGAGGCTTTTCTTAACTTTATCTCAGCCTCTCTGGCCGTTACTTCATCCCATTTCATATTTGGTATCTTTAAACTTCTTATTCTTTCTTTTACTTCTTCTAGCCATTTGGCATCTTTGTTATGTCCCACAGGATCTTCAGAGATATTTCTCCAAAATGTATCTATTTCTTCTTTTTTAGGTTTTCTTTCAATTCCTTTTATCTTGTTTCTCAATTCTCTATAGAACTTTTTATGGTCATCAATAAATTGCTTATTTTGTACCTATCTTTATAATTATCTGTGTATCTTCTATGTTTTTCTGCCTATGCTTACATTTTTAGTTATTATTTGCAATAGTACAAGATAGATCCTGATTTGTGATAATACTGTGCATTGCTTTTACCACATCAATCTTTCTGAGCATTTTTGTTGATCTGTTCCCTCTTCTATACTCTTCTAACAGTGACACTTCTTGAATTATTTGCTTTACAGTTTTTTTCTGTTAGATACTTCCATGATGGTATTCAGTTTCTCCCCTTTCCTTTCCTTTACTACCCTGTGTTCTTGTTGTAGAATTTTATCTGTTATTAATTTACCTGCACAGTAATATATCCTGTTTACTTCTGTTATATCGCATGGATTTCTATGGACAGTCCTAATTACTATATTCATTTGTTTTGTCAGACTTCTGAGTTTTGGGGTTTTATTGACCTTCTATACTCAATTTCTTTCATTGATCTTAATCTGCCTTATCTATCTCTATTAAATGAAGCAACTCCTCTCTTAACTGATTTTCTTCTAAACTAAGGGCACATTTTTTGTTCTCCATTTCCAGATGGCATTCTGTAGAGAGTTCTATAGCCTCTTTCTGTGGCACATTTTTTTCAATTTCATCCTGTGCCATCTGCTGATCTGTCATATGGGAACTCACTGGCCTATCACTCCTCAACATTGACTGCGTCAGAATTGCCACAGTTTCCTGTTCCTTCCCCTTCTGTCCAGCTTCAAGTGAACATTTATACTGGTTTCCTATGGAAGGCTCCAAAATATCTTCATATGGCAACTGCCCAGTTGTTTCCCATTCCACTGCTTTCTCCTTAATTTGGATGTCTATTGCTCTGTCCTGCCGTGGTACTTTCTGAGTTAGATTTTCTACACTGAATCCTTCACTTATCAGGTACTCCAGGGGTTCCCAAAGTGTGCACTGTGGCACCCTGGATAACCATGACTTCCTCACAGGAGCGCTGTGAACTAATACCCTTCATTTACGATTTTTTTATTTTGTTTTTTAATTTTCACGCTGTTCGAGCTGACGTCATTGCGTGCGCTAGGTTTTGTTGTTTATATTTTTGCACTTCCAAACAGATCAAAGTTTCTTTGTCTATATTATAAATCTGTTGTATTAATGAACACAAATTTTTATTTGAGGCTTCTGACAGTTTTCTTCTTTGGCCTATCAGTTTTTGTGATTTTTGTGGACTGCTATTTCCTTCTACAACCGGGGGGGGGGGGGCAACCTCCTCCTGGGCCTGACCTAGCCCGATTGTAGGAATGTTTCAGTATTGTGATGATTCTACACTGTCATTTTTTTCAGTCTTGGCACCAGTGCACCTACCAGGATTGGGCACTTTTTTATCATGGGTCTTGTGCACCCAGCAATCTTTTTGTTTTATTTCTGACCTACCTCTGTCCATGATATATGCTATATAAAATATCAGTGTCGTCTTGGTGAGATTTTGTGGAAAACAGGGTCCACCTCATGAAGGTACTCACCAAGATTTGAGGACAAATTCAATTTCAACAATACTACTCTCCTTTGCTTGCTGACTTCTCATCTTTCAATTCGGACCCCTCCATATTTCTCCAATGATGATTTGGTTATGCTATTTGTGTGAAATTTTGTATTCATTAAGAGAAGGTTATCTTTTACACTCAATGTATCACTTAGACCACCATGCAGTAACTTTTAAATTAGTAAGTATAATTAGGGGAGAGTGCAGAGAGGTTTGCCTTTAATAAGGTTATTTTTTTTTATTTATTTCTGTGTTTCAGATAATTTTCAGAAATGTATCTTCTAGGAATGAAGTCCTTATGGTCAGAATTTGCCTTTCCCTACAACTGCAATGATATAAAGAGTTAATTATTTTAAATGTAATGATACAGAGTCAAAGTCACTGACATCAGAAGTGTGGACTTAATTCCATGCAAAATAAAATGCCTTTGTGAACATCATATCAGTCATATTTTTTTCTCTGTTTTTTGAGCAGTACAATTTTTGAGAAAGTTGTTTTTGGTCTCTTGCCTTGGTAGAAATTATGATTTACATAGACTACCAATTTTTCTTTGCAGATTTCTTTGAACATTTATTTTGGTTGGATATTAGGTTCTCTGTCTTGTAGTGCTTGCATGCTTTGCTGGGCTGTCATTTGCATGCTGGTACACCAGTAGCCACATTCCAGTCCATCAGACTCCCCAATCCCCATATGCAGGATAAAAAAACAAATATATACATTGATGAATATGCTGTGGCAAGTGTGAGTGGTACCGATGAACTACCATGGCATGGGCTAGCTTCCTGGCGATGTAAACCTTGGCTGGAGATGATTGTCACTGTTGAAGTGACACCCCAACCCTATGTGCAAAATGGAAAAAGATGTTGTGGATGGATGGATGGATGGATGGATGGATCCAGCCTTTAACCATTGCATACAATTGCTGTTCTGTATCACCAACTTTGTATGTTTATGTTTCCTGATAATCGTTTAGTACAGCAAAATATATGGACCATGTTGTGTCTGAAAACATCTTCCGGATTACCACTTCAAACTGATTATCATATGAACAAATGAAAAAAAACAAACAAACATGAAATTGAAAATAAAATTATATTTCAAATCTAAAGTTGTCTCTGGGTAAGAATGAGTGAGCAGTTGCAGGAGATAGTTTGTTTACTTTATGTAGGTGCCTTCTGCAACGATGCACCTTGATATCTGCATACCACCATGTCTATGGTTAATGCATTGTATTCTGGTGAACTGTATTTTGTCATTTCAGCATGTTTACATAGATAAATTGGTTAAGCCTCAGAGGTAAAATTGAATTAAACAGCTGTGGCAATAACATCAGCTTGATCCAGTATTTGAAAAGTTCTTTGGAGACTGTATACCTTCTAGATAACAAGACAAGAAGTATCGTAGCTTATATCCACTACTGCTTATTTTGATTAGCCATCTCAAATAAATAAAGTATTCCTTCAAACTTGAGTACTCTTTATAAAATATAAGTTTCATAAAAAAATAGTTTACTGTTGCAATCAGCATTCTTTTCATGGTCATAAGAAAAATGTTCAATATTAGGGGGCAGTTATGAGCATTTCTAATATTCTTTGTAGCTTTTCAGTATTATGCATAAAAATGCCTATAATACTTGTACATTTCTGTTTAGTCAAACTATCTATCAAAAAATAACTTTATTTTGATACTCTTTACACAGGTATATTGTTTTCAAATCCACATTAAGGATCCTTACAGTCTTACAGATATTGTAAGGTCATTTGCTGAAATTAAGATTAGTAAAATAATGAAAACTGCACTTAAAGTATCTGCAGATCACACTTAGATCATCAGTATTCTTACCATTCCTACATAACTGTGTGTTTTCTAATTAATCTCTTTTAACTCACCTATGAAAATATGCTATTGTATGGCTGAATTAACTTTACAAGCGTGACTCAGAGCATTCTTAAAGAATCCTGCTCTGAGTAAGCAGAGACATTTCTAATTGAATTTGATTAACGTTTTCATAGTGTTAGTGCCTTAAGCTAAATGTATTTTTACTTTATAAGCTTATGAAAAAAGCAGCACAATAAAATCCCAAAGGACATTTTTTGTAATAAGAGAAGACAGGTAGGACAAAACACAAAGATGACATCCAAACAGTATTTGGCTAAGAAAGAATACCTCCACCTAATGTACCATTCTGTTCCAAATTAATTTGCATTCTGGAAAATGTAAAGTGCACTTTTTTCTCTTAAATATTCATTCCAGTGTATGAACTTCACATGTATTGCATGCATAAGCATTTCTATAACAAAGTTTTAAAGGTGTGATTATATTAAAAGGACAAGCACACATAAATACATTACTTCAACCCAGGTTCAATTCTCATCCTTATAAAGTGATTCTTACTTCTAAAACATAAATAGTGGGACTTGAAAGTTTCGCCCTTTCTGTGCCATAACTATATGCTATTCGGCATCTGCTGTGAATCCCATTTTGAGTTTTATATAAAATTTTACAATACTTTCTTTTGGATGGTGCATCTTTGGTTGTTGCATCATATTGGCCATCACAGTTTAATATTTTGATTCAGAAAAATCTGGCCTAGTAGGATTTTGTAATCCATTATTCTTTCCTTTCTACTAAGGTCCTAAAGCAGTTTCAGTTCCGTATAGGTTCATAGCTCATTATGTAGGTATATATTTTGAGATCTGTTCAGGTGAGAATGGAGCAAGTGAGTATAACCTTGTAATGAGTTCTGTTTGCTAGAACAAAGAAAGTGAACAAGAAAAATCATAATGGTTTGATGATGTAGTACTCCAGCAGTCATTTTTTCCCTAACAAGCAAAAAGTGCTCTAGAAGCCAAGAATCAGTTCTGGCATTTTCCCCTACTCCCCATGTGGGGCTTTCAGTGATCAAAGAAGTCAGTCCTATGTCAGTAACCTAAATTGCAGACTATGTTTTTTGGAAACAAGCAGATTGTTGTTGGCTACTAACAGTCAACTAATGCTTAAACTCCATGTCAGATGAAGTTCCAAGGTGAAACCACTACTGTTAGGAAAAAATGATAACTACTGTTAATAACATTTTTTTCAGCTCCATTGTGGACTATACTTGATGAGTAAAGCACAGTTGGTCTGTTTGCCAATATTTCAACTTACTGAATAAGAACATGCAGTCTGATGTCTCAGTTTTAATAATCTGTACATCGGCTTAAGAAAAATGGAAATGAACTATGGATTCCTTGTATCACCTGAAAATTCTTGTAAGTGAAACCATTTTCTGTGTCAAACGAAGTGAGAGTTGCTGAATGACAGACTGTAACAATAACATGTTCTAAAAACAATGTGATCCTGCTTATAAAAAAGGCCCTTGTTTACTGTACAGTGAGTGTAGCAGTCTTCCGTATTCAGTGTAAACACGCAAAAGTATTGCATTCTCTACTTTGTGGTACAATAATCTTTTTACTGGTAGTCACTGCAGAGCCAAACACTTGTCAAAACAGTATAGAACATAACCTGAGATATAAAATCAAGCTGTCTTCATAATGTAAGGCAATTAGCTCAGACTTGTCTTAAGTTACCGCAAGAAAGCTGATATCACCCTTACTAGAGTTTAGGATATTTCGTAACAGAGTCCTAGAGTTTTTTTCTTCAGATATGAATCTTCACAGCTTAGACTAAAAAGAAAAGAAATCTTAAACCCCTATGTGACTATACAAAGTTAAATAGCAGTAATAAATACTTCAGGGAAAGCAAACCAGCAATAAATAACTGTTTTTTAAAAGAAAACAGAGAGGCCAGGGCAATACAGGATTTTTTTTGGTATGTTTTCTTCTAAAAAAATCTGTACTATTACAGGAGCAAATATAAAGGATTACTAGTTTCCCCGTGACAGAAGAAAAGTTGCTGTTTTCAAATCAGCTAAATCCTGCAAGGAAAAGAATAGGACACCAGCAAAACCACCTGTACAATTTGTTAATTATGTAACTCTCTTGTTCTGTATAGTTTACTGCCTCCTGTTACACTTTTCTTCTTTGTGAATTTTTTCACCCAGGCAGTATTTGCATCTTTATAGCTGTGATCAGTTTACTACCCTCAAAAACATATGGGAAAGAAAATAAAAGACTTTGTACATAAAGTATCAAACTAAACTAAGAGTTACACAGGTTCCTCACTCCCAATACAGATTCAATGGAAGTTGGACAACTCATAAAAACCTCACTCTGCCAAAGTGATCACACCCTGGAACAGGCTACTAAAGCAGGAAGGTAACTGTGACTGGTTATGGTGTTCCAGAGTGGGCGGGCATAAAAACAATGCAAATACTGCTACGAAAATGGACTTGGTCCAAATTTTAGATGCTGGGATTGTTGTGGTGGGATTATTGAAGGCATCATGCACGCTGTCACAAAGACTGAGGCTTCGGTCCGGGGCAATAAACTGATTTTAGAAACAGGAGAGTGTCTCTTTAATGACTGAACTGTATTTCAGCTGGACAAAGATAAGGATGAGGAAAAACTAAGCTGTAATGTAAAAACTAGAGGAGCCACAATGGATCACCTTATATTCATCTGAATACAGTGTGAGGAATCTGTTTTAATTTAAGAACTATTCTATTGCATATAAAAACACCTAAGAATTCTATTGTGTATAAAAACCTTGAGTATGATATCACCAGATATTGCAGAGAATAAATCATCTTATTCAGCTTTAGATGCCAGACTAGATGCCGTGAAATCATTTATAAAAGCGAACACAGACAAACTCAAAATGTTACATTTTCAGAAAAAAAAAAAGAGTTGTACCAATCTAAGTCATTCAGTCAGAAAACAATGCATCACAACCTGGATCAAAGAGCTAGATTCCATTAACATCGGAATGGCTTGATATTTTTTCCCCTTAGAAATTCCACTTTCTTTAGCTAATTAAAAAAAAAAAAAAAAACACGCCTCTAAAATTAACCTCAGGTTCATTTACTATATTACTTTTGAATGTTCGAAAATATAAAAATAAGAATAAAGAAGTTATTTCATATTAGCATTATTTTCTAGGAATCTGTAATTACATAGTGATCTCCAGTCGGCTAATGGTATTCAAAAAAAATGTTAACATGTACTGGATATCCAAAAAGTTGTAATCCAAGGCATTAGTGCTTTTCTGGATACATGCTTGATAAAATCTTTTCAAAGATATACTAAAAACCAAAATAGATGGCTGCTTGGGAAATTACCAAACATTAAGTCAGGCAATGACACTCTGTAGGTCTTAGTATACTGTTAATTCTCAAGAGCATTTCCTGGTATACCCATACATACATTTATGGAACCAAGATGTAAAATTAAGAAATAATGTAAGCAATTATTTCAGACACTAGTAAGGCTTAGGAATTTTCATTCCTGAAGAGAAGAGCAATTCAACTAAATATATTTGAGCATGTTTATTAATGTAATGACTCCATGAAAGAAATATAATTATCAGCCCACTTTTTGTCACTGTTGCGACCAAATAGCAACATGGTTTTATTATCAGTGGCTTTGTCCAGTTCCTAAGCCTTTATGAACAAAGTTAGTCAAATTGTGGAAAAACATATTAGGTCACCACATTAGATGGTCCGTAGGCCTAGCATTAATGATGTACCAAAATAATTTACAAAAGGAAGAATATAAACTACCACAATAAACTTGCATGGATACTAAAAAAACAGTAGACAATCACTTTTCTAAGTAAAAATTGGCAGGATACTTTCCTGTTTAGACTTTCCTCTGTAGTCTTTAAATTAAAAAGGTTGCCTAATTCTTTGAGACTTCTGTTTTCTTTTTTTGCCTTTATCTTAGACATCCAGCCATAAGAACGGGGTAGGTCAAGGTATACACCAATCCTAAGTTCTTTTGCTTTCTTTATTCATTTTATTTTTTACATGTGTATATGTCTCTGAAACAGGATAACAATGTTTTTTTTATAGATTTATATATAGTCCAAGGCCACTGAGTCTTATAACCATTTACACCTTGCCAGCACCATCCCTAGGCTGCACCTCCCTTTTCTAAGTCAGCCACACCAGTCAATTCCAGGCTAAATTTCTGAAAACACATCCAGTCATCTAGGTTATTTTTAAAGGAAGATAGTGAACACACTGCCTAACTTACAAGGAAAGGTTATTCCAGGGATTACGGAAGTGCTGGGTTATAAACCTGTCTCTCTACTGTCCTTTATTTATCTGGTAAATATTTAGTTCCATGATATTATTGTTGGTGGTATGTGCTCCAACTTCTCTACTCCCATTATTAGAGGCAGATATCCAAGTTAAAAGGAAAAAAATGTTTGAGGCATAAGAATCATTCTACGTTTTCATTTTGGTGTTGGTTTTCTTCAAAGAATATGGGAATTTGTTAAAAGTGCCATTGTTTCATTTTTAAATTATGATCCAATTTCAGCTATTCTTGGGCCTCATAGCAAGTAGAGTAAACTTAAACAGTAAAATAGTTAGAGCTAGTTTACAACTGTATAGCCCTTAACAAAATAAATAAAAAGTGTAGATAGCTGACAGCAACATTGCAGAATTTAGGCTTATTGAAGAATTAAAGCAGAATATATTTAAAAATGATCTAAGCATTCCTGCAGTTGCAGATACATGTAATAAAGGCCTTAATTGTTAAATGTGAAATGGCTTGATGGTAAGGGCAGGAAAAAAGAGAAAGATAGGGTATATTAACAGATTGAAAGATGAGGAAGGAGATAGGAAAGGCTTCCATGTTGTCCATTTCTGCATGTTCCTTTCCTGATTTTGTTCCTTGGTTTTACATTTTCTTGACTGTATTTGCTATTTTAATACTGAAACCATAAGATCACACTACCGATTTGCAGGCTGTCTTTCCTTTCTGCTTGGTCGTGTGAGCACGGAGTTAGTTTATTTATGTAAGGAGGATGTGGAAGATGTGTTATGCCCCCTCTAGTAAAAATAATGTTAGACTGTTCAGTGGATGATGCTTATGGGACCTGCACTGTTAATCAATTTTGATCAACCATTTAGGGCTTTATGTGACTGGAAACCAATCATTTATAAAAAAAGAATAAGAGAACTTAGAAAAATACTCTACACTGTCAGTCATGGCTGCCTTCTCATATTCCCAGTAGGACCATACATCCATTTAGTATTTATAGCTATGTTACAGGTTAGTGTACACTTAATATTGCACTTGTCAGGGAATCTTTGCCACCTTCAACATAAATACAGATACTTGAATGAGCAGCCTGTAGATTCCTCTGGTCTACCATGCCTTGCCCTCCTTGAGGCTAGAGAGAACTTATGACTATAGGAGTAGGGTCATACCTCTCAACTGTACAGCTTTTCACAGAATGTCCAGATTTTGACCTCATATTTTTGGTCCATATTTCATAAAATTGTAGTTTTCTGGCAAATTAGTGGTAAATCATTAAAGAATGAAGTTAGAAAATAATGACAGACATTTGTTTCAGACTTCATATCTTTCAGAAAATTCATGAAAATACAAAACCTGTTATTCTGTCAACTTTCTAAGTTTGTGTTTGTAAGAGCAATATTTGAAAATTGTCCCTTTATTTGGGCCTTTCTTCCACTTTTATTTATAACTTTGCCCAGATTTCTTGCTTTAAGAGGTTCAGAGGTATGAGGGTAGTGCATGTGTAACATATGCCAGCTTAGGTAGCTGGAGTTTTATAAAGAATTTTATGTCATTTGACTATCACACTGATTTGTACAGATGCTTCTGTTAAAATGTATTTGTAAAGTTGTTTGTGTTAAAAATGCATCAACAGTAGGTCCTGTTGGGCTGAAAAGAGATATACATATATGTCAGATAGTATTATAACTGATTAAATGCATATGTTTTAACAGAGAATTCTGAAAGGGAAGATGTTAATCTCAGTCCAGCTAATTTTGAAAAATAGGTTGAAAATTAAATGAGTTGGTTTAGACCATAAAAATTTTATCTTGCAGGTCTGATTGCAACCAAAGACAAAAATGTCTGGGAATACCAAGACTAGGATTCTTACTGTATTGTCCTTAGGGGTGAACTAACTGCCACCCTGGAAGGATGGAAGTTTTTGAAATTGTTTTATACCTTTCAGATGCTGCAACAGATTTCAGCAAACCTCTTAGTATATATTGTACCAGAGTCACATGAACTGATGTGATGTCATTCTATAACCAGCATTGAAATGATTTTTTTAGATATTAGTGAGAGATATGACAGAACTCTTGCAGCAGTACTTTGTTTATCAGAACCTTTAGGAAAGATTTCCCACAGATATCTCACACACTCCATCTTGCCTTGCTGCAGTAAACAACTCAACAACTATCATCTTGCCTTTATGTAGCAAGTAACGTAACTAGGGAACAGTAATTCTTTAGTCAGTCAGAAAAATATAGTGAGATTAGTTAAGTATTGTTTTTCTGCATGTTGTATGACTCTATCCAACTGTGTTTTTTTTATATCTCCTGTGATTGAAACTCTGGTGTTTATTGTAACTACATATCCGGTATTCTCGTGTTTTCTATTTTATTATTTATTATTAAATATTTCTATACCTTTCATTGTGGCTGTTTTTCTACAGAATACTTTTAACATCTTAAGAGTGCTTATGCTTATTTTAGTGACACTGTGGCCGGTCCTGAAAGCCTCGCTGCATTGGTCAAACTCTACTATTTGTATTAGTATTAATTTTACTCAGTATAATTGGGTACCCTTGTAAAAATCTTAGAGTAGCTGACTGGTGGCAGAGTAATTAACTTATAGTCTGGGCAGGGGGGCACAGCTGATAAATCAGTGCCAGCCTTGACCAGGTGTGCATGTGTGAAAATCAAATATCCAAGTGCATTTGTCACCTACTTGGAACATGGACACAGAGCTCCAAAGTGGTCAGTGTAAAGTCTTGTTTGGGGCCTGGAGAGAGAGATAGAGGCAGTCCAGCTCCAGGTCTGGAGTGTGCTCCCTGTGTGCTCTTAAGGGAAATTGTGCTTCATGCAGACATCTACTTCTGAAAATACTGTGTGTATCCATTTTTGTTCCTAGCGGCCATCTCTCATCCGTGTCAGTGGTGAGGATTGAGGCTCCATGATTACTGGCCCAAAGTAGGGATCATCACACCATTGATAATTTGAGGGTACCCATGAATGGAATAAAGCATTTAAGAGCTGCATCTGTCCATTAGTACTACAGGGGGCAGTCCTAGGTTAAATCTACTGTCTCCTATCCATAGATCCATGTCGCACATGAATATGGACAGAGATGAACTTTATTTTATGTGGATGGTGATTCTGTTCCACAGCAGTAGCATCCTCTGCGGAATATACCTATCCCTCCAAACCATTCTGATGGTGTTGCGGAAGAGGTCTAGATCCCCTGACTGAGTATTTCTGATGCCATTTGACTTGTCGATGTGCAGTAAATCCATTAGTAATAGGTCAGAGGATGCCTTGTATGCCAGACACAAGTCATCTTATAGCAGTATGTAGAGATGGGTACACTGACAGGGCTTTGCGTCTGTCCATGTTGGACATGTTGTTTTGGGCTTGTATCCTTTTAGTAAATTATTACTGTGGGTGTTCCAGTTGTTGCATGTGTCTGGAGAGATGCATGCCAAAGGTGGCATTATATTCAATGACTGGCCTAATAAGGGCTGAGTAAAGAGGGGCAATGACATCCCTAGATCTAGACACACTCCCTTTGTTTATAAGCTGTGCAATATAGGACTTTCTTCCAACAATAGACATATGTTGGTCAAAAGTTAGATCACTTACAAAATAAGATCCCAAATCCTGAGCAACTGGGTCAATTCTTAGGGGCATATTTTCAAAGTGGTAGTTCCGTAGAGTAAATGTCTTCCCAAAGGTACAATAATGTCATTTTTGGCATTAAGTTTCAGACCATGATTTTAACACCAGTTATTTATTTAAGACAATCCTTCTTGCTATATGACTAAGTCATTTAGGAATTCGATGACTGCTCATAGCTTGCAGTCATCTGCAAACGTAGTCAGCCAGAGTCCTTTGGTATTATCTTTTAGATACCAAACAGGAGCTGGCCCAGCACAGAAACCTGAGGGACTCCACTGGAGACTAGTCTCCTTGTGGAGTTAACTTCCCCTATTTTGATTATCTGAGTTTTATTTGGAGTCAGTTGTCAATCCAGTTGGTGACATAGAGATTTATTTGTAACCATTTGAAATGTCATGACCTGCTAGAGTGAGTTGAGAAATGCAGAGCCTGAATGGCCAAATAACAGACTTACACATACTAAGACAGAGATGCCTTTTCTCAGAACATTCCTTTTTTCTGAGGTATGGCAATATGGAGTTGGTATATATAAGTTTGGAAGTAAAAGGGGGGCTTGACCCTCCTGCAAAAAGACGTTTTAAAGAGAAGAGCAATTTTTAAGATTCACTCTTCTCCTGTGTTTTCATTTTTTTTCTTTTTTTTTTTTTCTTAATTTTCATGACATTTCATTAGGGAGCCATTTATTCCCAGTTTATTTAGCTTTTCTGCAATACCTGAGTGGAGAATTGGTTTAGATATGCAGTGTGTACCATTTTGACTTCATACATTGCTTTGGTGACTTTTTCAAAAAATCCACCAAGGTGAGTAAGTATGACCTGCCCTTGACAAATCCAGACTGAGACAGGTCCAGACATAAAGCATATAGTTCTTTATAAGCAATGGTTGTAAAGTTCTCTTCAAGTCTTTTTGTTTTACATGAAAAAAAAATCAGTGATCCTATAGGATGGTTTCTAGAAAAATAAGTAATTCAGAAACAGTAATTCCAAAATGTTATCTTAAACAGCTAAATTTCTTTTGCTTGTTTTGTATCCCCCTATACTAATCACTCTTTCTTTCTGTCTCAGCTATGACATCCTCAGTCAGAATTTATCTAGCAAATTTCTTTCATTAGCAGAATGCTGAGTGGGTCTGAACTGTGCAGGAGAAATCCAAAAGGGTGGCGGCACCTAGCCAATAGGCTAGGACTATGATGAGAGTAGTATGCATTTCCTATGGAAGCTGTCTTCTGTTTTCTCCTTGTCTTTTCAGAAATTACCTACCACCCCCTCCCTCCCATGTAGATACCTTGGGTAAACACCAGCATCATTCGTACCACTTTCATTTCTTCAGTTTTTAGTCACACAGTTTAGATGATCTTGGCAGTGAAAATCATTGAAATGGGAGGAGGACAGCAGATATGGATGGATAATCCAGTATCATCTCTGATCTAGGTTTCTTTTACAAAGCCTTCATCTGTCCTTACATATGCAAACAATAACACATACAATTTGACCCTCTGTCTCTCTAAACACACACATATAATCACAAACATGAACACACTCACCATGCATTGATGTGCACATGCTTATACAGACTTAGATGTGCATAGACACAATTCCACCCATTGTTTGTCTAAACATACATACACACACACACTGTCTGTTTAAATACTCAAAAAATTCTTTATAAACACTGACCCACATACACATATACAGTTCCAATTATGTTTCTTTAAGTATGTATCAAAAGAAGAAACACACACACAAACCCACACTCTGTATTTCTAGACATAAACACAAGCTGCTATTCTCTATCACTCTCTCTCCTTCTTCTCTCTTTTTTTCTGAGTGCACACACACCACACACACACACACACACACGCACACACGCGCACACACACACACACACACACACACACACACACACACACACACACACACACACACACGCACACACGCACACACGCACACACACACACACACGCACACACACACACACACACACACACACACACACACACACACACACACACACACACAGGCATGCACTTTCTGGATAGGTTTTAAGCAGGATCCCATTTCCAGGCTGAACATCCCCTTGTAACAATGTGATCATGGATGTTATACTATGATGGCAGAGTTTATCGATTTGCTGTATCCTTCTCTTGTCTTTATTGTCATTTGTGGGAGCCCAAGTCATTTTCTATAGCAAATTTTCCAGGTATTGCAGATGGAGAGTTAATCATGAATAAATCCTCATGGTATGCAAACTGAATCTAAGAGATAGGGAGAGGATGTAAGCTATACAAGTGTAGAACCCAGTGTGACAGGATGTCATCCCAAATAGTTCTACAATACAAGATAAATGAAAAGCATATTGTGGAATGAGGTTCAAACACTGTGGCTGTACTCCGCATTTTGCATTTGAGATGTTGAGAGCATTCAGAATTGCTTACAGTTTTACATATAATATAGGGTCTATATTGCAACGTCGAACTCACAGAAGTTTGAACATTGTAGTATCGAACCCAAAAGTCCAAAATATGAAAATAGCGAAGCCACAGCACACCAATTTTTTTCCCAGGGAAAAAAAAATCAGTGGGCCGTTTTTGGGGCTTTGCTATTTCCTCCACTGTGGTGTGATCTTACAGTTGGTATATTTAAGTAGGGGGGGGTGCGGGGGGGGGCACAGCCCCCCACTTTAGTTTGTGTGGCTCTGCTCAACAGTGGCACAGGAAAATAATTTTCTTGGGTGGCGAAAGCCAGGGTACCTTTTGGCTAGGCTTATATACGGCCTAAGGCCAATAGCCTAATATCTATCTATGAACCTATGAACCTATAAAGTGTAAGTGTTTTTTTTTTTTTTGTTTTTTTTTTTGTAATGGAACAGCAATTTTTTTCCCTGGGAAAAAAATCGTTGTTCTGTGTTTTCATAATTATTGGGTTTCGAACTTCACGGTTCGATATTACAACATTCAAACTCCTGTGAGTTTGACTTTGTAATATAGACCCATAATATAGTCTACAAATATATTAATCATGGTCATAATGAAGAAACTCACAAAGAAATAACAGAAAACTGGGCAGTACCCTAGACCCACACAATTTATTCGCCAACATAATCCTATTGTGTTGGTGAATAAATTGTGTGGGTCTAGCGTACTGCCCAGTTTTCTAAACTCACAAAGAAAACAGGGTGCACCGATACTCCATTCAGAATGCTATATGTATTTTCTTAAAATGCTTTTAAATTAAAAAGCTAGCTATCTCTTACATAACCATAAACATTAAACACAATTTGCAGAACAAGTAAGATAAACCAGGTTACTTTCTTGCCTTTGGATTTTGTTTAGTTTTTGGTGCTTGAGCTTTGCTCTTAAGTTCAGCATGAACTGAACCCTGTTACTAGGAGAATAATTACATTTATCTTCATTACCTAGTTACTAAAATACATATGTAGAATATAATCCTCAACTGTTTTTTATGCCAGCCCTACAGAATTGTAAAGATTGCATCTTAACTGAAATGTGACTCCAGCAGGCATGACCTGTATCATGCAAACACTGCACACGTTTTAATGCCCCCCCCCCACCCCACACCCATACAGATATTAAACATCTATGGCTTGTTCACTTTCGCTTTATTTTAATCACTTGCCTTATGCAACTACCTAAAATATTTATTTTATTGATTGATTCAGAATATGAATGATTTTACTGAAATAGTGAACTGGAATCACATCCATTTAAATGACCAAGTGGCACAAATTGGTGAAAGTAGAAAAACGATAATGACCATTTCTTGCTGTGTCAGACATTTGACTTTGGAGATGTACAGCAGCCTTACTGATTCAGTAGTATAAAATTGAATATAAAAAATCCAATATAATTTAAATGACATAGTTAAATTTCAAAGGTATAGCCGGTCTGTCTAAAGGCTAGTGTTAATTTATAAATCAGATGTATTTTACTAGGAACTTCACCTGTCAGCTAGCAATTTAAAGACACAATGTCTGCTGTCAATGAGATAATTACCTCTGCAGTTCTTGCCACTGAGAATATATTCAGCTATCTTTGAAAATTTCACAAAAATGTAATGGTATAAAAAGGCCTGTCAACTCTGTTAGAGGCCTGGCTTTGTGGGAATGAGAGCCATTTATTCACACAAGACATTGATTTAAAAGCATAAGCATGAAAAATGTACAACATATATCAGCAACTGACTACAGTAAAAGAAATCCCAGGTACCCCTCCAGTAAAGAATTTTATTTTATCTATTAAATGTGTATATTCATTTAGCAGAAAGCTACTTTGACAAAAATAAATAAATAAAAAACATGTTTTAAGCATAACCCACAGGAGGGAGAGAAAGAAAGAAAGAGTAAGGCATTATAAAAATAAGCGTGTTTGATTTATTAGTAACATATTCCTGCAGGTATGCACTAGAATTCTGCAGGCCTCATTTACTGCCATGACCTGCAGCAGCAGACGGTAGGGAGGTATAGTACAGAAATACTAATAAAAATAAATACAGTATCAACATCTGCTCAAAATTGAAGAGAGCATACAGCGTGAAAATAACTGCTATAGAATGTTGTGGAGGAGTTTATATTCAAGGCCCTGGAGGGCACTGATAACAATAACACACACACACACACACACACACACACACACACACACACACACACACACACACACACACACACACACACACACAGTGTGTCATATCATGCAGGAATTACAGTCATTAAATGCAGCTATTATGATGTGGAGGGGGATATAGCTGTTTTAAAATGATACAAAGAGGTTAGTGATGTATGACAATGTGTGGCCTTCAGATAATGTATTATAGCCATGTTGGAGAGTAAGGTACTAGCAGTATTTATCTAGCTAAAATTTCCTCCTGATTATTCAAATTATTCAAGAGATAGAGAAATATATTGTTAGACATGGCATAAAAATGCATTACCTTTTTTTAGAAATCAATCATAGCAGGGAATACAAAGTGCTTTTTGAACAGCAACCTCAAACAATGAAGCCCTTTTAACCTCCTATTTTTACCAGCTGATTGCTTGAGCCAGGTAAGCCAATGATAATTCAAATGTGTAATAGTTGGTCTTGCTGAGACAGTGCTGCAAACAGCATTCAACTTCAGTGCAGCAAATTAGCAGAATCTTGGGATAAACTGCATGTTCTGCAGAGTTTACAATGTGCAGTCAGGTTTTCTTTAGTCTGTGAATGTATGCTGTTAGCTTCTTCCATCCCCACTAGGGTAAGCAGAAAGGTGCAGCTCCAGCAGGACTCAGGAAATGAAGAAGTAATGAAAGAGAGATGAGGCAGACCAGAAAATGCTGGAACTAAGATTTCTGACTTAAGAAACTAGTACTTTGTACCTTGTACCACTGCATAAAGTTCAGCAAACCTCAGGCTAGACTCGGTGCCACAACTGTCCAGTCCAATTGTTGCATAAAGATAAAAGTCTGGCTAAACCTTGGAGAGGGGGATACGTAATATATTGTCGCCATCATACTGCCTGCATACAAAAGCACACCACTTGATCAGAATGTTTTTTTTCCACTACTGCGCTTTCTGGATATGAAATTACTTGATGACATCTTGTTTCTATCTCCCTTGCCTCTACCTTCCAAATGCATCTTGCAAACAGATGCCTTCGATCTAACTTCCAAAATCTAATAGAGCTACATAAACCTGCCCGCCCTTCAGGCAAGCATCTTCTATCCTTCTGCTTAGCACATCACTGGAATTCTCTCCCTCATCTTATCTGCATGACTAACAGACCCTTTACTTTAAAACTTTACTTCACTCACACCTAATCCCACAATGGGAATGCTCTTGCTCTCATGCTACATAACGTCCTACTATAATTCTCTCTCGTTACCAAACATATCTGCTAATAGCCTCCTTTAACCCATAATCTCCTGAAGGAACTTACATTCTTTATACTACCTTAATTTGTTTATAATGGGATTTTTCATGCATTTGCTCCATCGAATACCAATTTATTGTAACTGACGTTACCACGTATTTTCTTTCTCTAATGTCTGATTTAATGTTATGTAAACTTTGTAATGATTGTTATTTTGTAATCTTGTATTTCTGAAATTTACTATATTTGTATTTACTGGAGCTTTTCTCCCCAGGCTCCATTGAAAATGGGATCTTGTGGTCCAATGGACCATCCTGGTAAACAAACTGCAGTAAATAAAATAAATACATTTTGTACACTGTGAGGCCTTAATCTGTTAGCTCTGCTCAGCACCTGTCAGTCACTGCCAGCAGATATCTTTAGAGCAAGGGGAGTGGGGATGGGGATACAGGAAATGGGTAGGGCTTACTAGTATTGGGTGTAGCTAAATAGACTAGGAAGGTGCTATACTATGGCAGGTTATATAGGTCATGCACTACTATACATGTTAAATAGATTTCTAGGTGTAACCCCCAGTCTTCAGAAAACATGACAGACCTAGTTTGAAAAAGAGATTTAATTTCAGCCATATAAGATGGTTCAACAGATTCCAGTATAATACTATGAAACTAAGTACCTCTAAAACACATGCTTGTTTGGCCTGATTGCATAAAACTACTCATTTGCATCAGCATGTCAGGTAAACAGCTGGGTTAATTACTTTTATTAACAGACTGCCTCAGTGCCCAACCTCTACAGCTATTTTATTTACTGTTTAAGATGCAAATGTCCAACTGTGATTAAATAAAAAATGCTAATAATGTTTGCAGTAATATATTTCAGATTATTTCAAACACACACTAGACCTGTCAGACCAAATAAAATTCCATTTAACTCTGATTAACAACAGCAGAAATCGATCATTGTCTCTCTACACATACAGTTACAGTCCCTATACTAACATCTGATTATGAGTGAATGAATGAATGAATAAATAAATAATGGCCACAGTAAAGTATTTCAGCTCATTATTGTAAGTCACTTGCATGCATGCACTCTGTCTCTTTCCTACTCACTCATTCACGGAGACACATGCTCACCAATTGCAGCAACTTTATTTACTGTACACATCTCAGATGTCTGATTGTGGTCAAATGAATGAATAAAAAAAAATCAGTGCTACAGTAGCACTTTTCAGCTTGCTGCTGTCAGATGCACTCAGATTAGTGCAACCTATTGCAAGCCTCTTCTGCACATGCATACATACACAAACACACACACATGCACATGCTCACACAGATGTACCCATTAATACAGCCAGTTTCACTTTTTTCTGTTTTGTTTTGCTTTTTTTTTTTTCGTCTGACCTCATACAGTCTCTAGCTGTTCTTCCACCTTTTGTGTTTGCACAAATCTCTCAAATGCTCTCCTTCTCTGAGTATACACATTGTAGTCCTTTGCTGGATGGGGCCCGGCTCCTTAGAGAGTGGACTTCCACAGCAACTTCCTTGTAGCTGTGGAGATCCAATGGGGATTTGTGTACACAGAGTTGGGAGCTATCATTCTTATGGTTGCTGGTCATAGTCCCTAGCTAAGAGAGTGGAATTGCTGCCCACCCTATAATCTGAGTAGATGACTTGTAAGGCTTCTGGACCCCAGCAAAGAATGCATAAGCATCAGGCTTCCACAAACACTCCCCCTTGATAGGGGAACTATCTATTAGCTGGTTTATTTTATTTCCATTATCCAACTGTACAAGTATTCTGCGTCTGTTTCTGAAGAGTAGTTACTGAAGATGTAAATGGATGCCTTCCTTTCTGCCATCCATCCAACCCAATAAGCCACTTTATTGACTATGTACATTATTAGATGTCTGATTATGCTTAAATGAATATATATATATATATATATATATATATATATATATATATATATATTCATTTAAGCTAATCAGACATCTAATAATGTACATAGTCAATAAAGTGGCTTATTTTATATATATATATATATATATATATATATATATATATATATATATATATAAGTTCCTCAGTTGTATAAGATAAAAAGCTACATGCTGGAATTGGATGGCAGTAACAACTGAACAGGGTCACAGTCAAATAGTTGAGTAAATTATTTGATAAAAAAGTGTTAAAAATGCATTTCCTTTAATCCTTTTTTAACCTCATGATTTGTTCTGTCCACAGTCTTCCACTAGTGCAGCTCACTTTCACTTTTGATTGCATTATCTTGGGCACTACTAACCTGAGACAGTGCTCACTACTTCATGTAGCAACCTAAGTGCCCCTCATTGAAGCACCATTTCTGCCTTGGCAAAACAGTAGAAATACCTGTAATATTCTTCCTTGGTGATGCATGCAAACTTTGAACTAATCTGAAAATAACCCAGGTTTGTAAACTAATGTTTAAACAGAAATCAGAACTGCACATTTGAGTCAGGTCATATTAATCTGCAAATGCATTGTGTTACACTGTACAACACTTTCCTGGAGATCTAAGTCCCAAAATAAAAAGGTTAACTGTGTCTTTTTAACCAAAAAAATAAAAATTAAAAATATTATCACTTGGTTGGATTGCAGCCTGCAGTTTAGTACCTTTAGATACTCTAGTGGCCATTCCACATACTATAGGAAATTAATATCCTTAGAGACACACACACACACACACACACACACACACACACACACACACACACACACACACATATATATATATATATATATATATATATATATATATATATATATATATGGGCCTACCTGAAAACACCGTAAGCTAACAACGCCGACGATGAGAAAACCGACACCAGAAGATCAAAAACTGAGATGACAAATTGATGAAAACCCCGGCGCTGAGAACACTGACATGTGAAAAAGCTGTTAAGTACCGCATACTTACACAGCCTTTTCACATGTCAGTGTTCTCAGCGTTGGGGTTTTCATCCGTCGGTCATCTCAGTTTTCGATCTTCTGGTGTCGGTAGTGATGGACGTTAGGGTTAGGGTTAGGATGCGAGTAAGGTAAGTGTGCGATATTGACGGACTCTAGGGATAGGGGTGGGTTAAGTGAGATAGAGTTAGGGCGCGGGTTAGGTGAGTGTGCGATAGTGGCAGTCTTTAGGGTTAGGGGCGGGTTAAGTGAGCTAGGGTTAGGGCGCGGGTTAGGTGAGTGTGCGATAGTGAAGGACCTTAGGGTTAGGGTTTGGGTTAAGGTTATAGATAGTTGTGTATGTAAGGTTTAGTGTGGGTTTGTAAGGATTTTGGTGTGCTTGTGTTGTGTGTGTGCTTTTGGACAGGGGATTTGTTTTGTTTGCTGATTGTCGGGATTGTGGTGTGTCGGGCATGTGAGGTTTCGTGTTTGTGAACTTTCGGTTATGTGGTGTCGGTGATTTCGGTGTCGGTGTTGTAGTGCGTCGGTGTTGTCAGGTAGACCAATATATATATATATATATATATATATATATATATATATATATATATATATATATATATATATATATATGTATATAAATATATATATATATATATATATATATATATATATTTACAAACCTAATTGTGGCAGATGTACTAAAGGGGAATACTACTATAAAATCTGAAGTAGAAACCAGTACAGTGTAACAAAACAATATATTGGTCGATTACTGTGACTTGACTGTTAACACATATTAGTTTACAGTTAATGCAAGAATGCTTATTTGTTTACAACAAGACCTGAATATACAGTTCACCTTTCATATACTGTTTGTCTGCGGCTTTGAATGTGCTCGCTGTAACATCTAGTGTTCAGGATAGCCCAAAGCAGACAGTCCAGATTTAATGCAGCCAGCTTTATCAGCATTTACCTTGGAGTGGCAACAGAAATAGGCTACTAGACCACAATGATGTGCATTCTGAAATCTGACACACACTAGTGCCACTAATATCTTCAAGGCATACACGTATATAACGCCTTCCTCTTTCTGAAGTTAAAGTTTTCCACTTTGTTTTGAAGTATATGCTACATTTAATTATATACCAATTAACAATAAGATACTTTATTTTGTGTCAGGTAAGGAATTAAAGATAAGAAGTGTACCTTTCAATCTAGGACGCATCATTGAGTAATCTGCTAAATGACTTAATATCTTTTAGAGGAGATCCTATATTCCCACAAAGTCAAGTGGACATCTATGTATCAGTCAGTGTTAATGATGCTAACTTTCTTCACAAAGTTTCTTTCATTTTAAACTGTCATATTGAACACTGCACACTGACATAGTTAGATCTAGAGGTCAGATATTGAAATTCCCATTGCTTTGAAAATTTCTTAATATTCACTTTTTCATTCTGTAGACCAGTATCTGAGATTTACACATCAGAACTTCCAGGTCTGTAAAAGGTAGTTTTAAATATATTAGCCAAACTATTACTTTCTAGTGCCTGCTAACTTCAGAGCATTGTAAAACATCTAATAATAATCTACAAAGGTCATGTAAACACAACCACAACTCTAAAACAAGGTTTCTCATAGTCTTCCAGAAAATAAATAAGAAAACATCTCTTTTCTTGGCTTACTGTTGTAATATAAACTGCAAACTGAATATACTCAAATCTCTTGCTGTAATTGTCATATATTTTTGTCAGTATAATATATTTTAAGCATTTTCTTTACACTTCACAGTGGCTTGTATTTCTGACAACATTTCTTTCCTTGGCTAATTAGCCGCTATGGGTTTATATGCTTTAAATATCAAACTTTGTAGGAAGCTAATTTCTTCTACTTCACATAAAAAGTATAGTCATAATTCCTCCCTGTAGATGTCCATTCTGACCCATCTCATATTTCCATATCTTGAAGTATGCTGATCTCTCTGCCTGGAATCATAATCATCTATGGATCACTCTCAGTACATTCCTGAGAGTTTTCTTTTTAGACATAAGCTACTGTAGAATGTAATAACTTATTAATGGTTCACACAGTCCTGAGCATCTACATCAAGTGGTAACTCAGAATAAAGAATATTAGACACAAAATCAGTTGAAATGTTAAGCTGAGGGTTTTAATTTTAATATACGTTGGCTTTTTATATTTATTTTCTTTACCCAAAGTTTTGGAAAATGGAGAGAACATGTTTTATGACTAATGGAAATTTATTGTTTTAAAGACAGTTTTTTTATGAATTAAAATTGTGGTATTAATGTGCTATTTAGATAGGTTAAATCACTTAATAATTAAACTTTAATTATTTTCATTTATTATTGGATTTAAACACTATTGGTATGTTTTACGATGTTCATAAAGTCCAGTGTGTTTTGGATAAAAGTGTTTAATGTTTGCATTAGGGACGAATATGCAACTGACTTTGTAACTAATATTCTTTATTCTGAGTTACCACTTGATGTAGATGTCCATGACTACATGAACCATTAATAGGTTATCGGTTTTGGCTGGCCTCGCACTTATACACCTGTTTGTGAGATTACTGTACAATTTAACCAATTTATGTGCATTCACACACCAAGAAAATTTTTCTTGTTTCTATCATTTATATAAAAATTTTAAGTTTTTATCATGTTGTCTAAGCCTTGTGGCCCAATAAGTTGCTGAAGGGAATCCTGTACTAGTCTCCTCACCTACTTAATAAACAATAAATAAATAAAATATCCATGTATGTTTTTCTTTTCATAACTTGAAAATCACAGTTAAGAAGAAATATTTTTGTAGTTTCAACTGCATTATTAGAATTCATATTGATACCTTGTATAATAACTTCACCACGCTGTAACCAGTTAACCAGCCCTCTACCATCAAATCACAAACTAATAACTCCCCCAACAAATTACCATATCAAACCACTCTTCTCAAAACATTCCACACATTTGCAGATTGGCTAACCCCTTTACTAAACCTACTCCCTCAAGCTCCAACCTTGAAACTTATCCAGCCTCACATCACTTAACTTCCGCTGTCAATATGGAAATCCAATGTGCATTATCAAACAATTCCCAACATTCGATTTGACAAATGTTAGTAATATTCTAAATAAATGAGAGCATACATTTCTTTTCACCCAAGACCCTGACATATTTATGGTAATTGAATTTTGGGTAAAACTGGATACCCCTAACTTATTTTCCCACTTTCAAGGCTAGTCATATCAGATTGTTGCTAGACCAGACCCCAGGGTGGGTGGAGTGACTCCAAATCTGAAAGTGCTGCTACTAGAACATACCAGTTAATGATCATGAAGTAAACTGATTAGCCATCACATTATGTTTTAAAGCATCAGCAGTCATTATATGCCTCCTTCCACCAGCAAGTCAGAATAAATTTACATCTTTGCTTAGTGAATTTTGGAAACAAACTGAAGGGTTAAGTATTATCGTAGAGTTCAGTATTAGTCTGTTAGATCTCCAACATATATAACAACCTCTCTAGTCAAGGTCTTACTAAAAGGTCTTACTCAAATAATAAATGAATGCAAAAGGCTATACAATAAAACTGGAATCCTTGCTATCTTAGACCAAATAATGACATACAATCCAGCCCTAATCTGACATTCCTTCATCCCCCTTCCTTCAGTCAGTGATCACCGGCCAATCATTTTCACTCTAAAAATGCCACTCAGCATCATTCCTTTAAAATTCATCTTTCAGGTCCAGAAGCCCACAAAAAAATAAAGACATAAAGCATGAACTCACAAAAACAAATTGGACCTTCCGTCTAAACATGCAAGATTGAAAATCAGTAGCCAGTTCCCTCGCTAACACCATCTTCCACCTGAAAGACAGACTTTTCCACAATTTCCAGTCTCATGAAACTAGTAAAACCCTATGACCCAGTATGAAACTCAAAGGCACCTGCAAAGAAAAGGACAAACCATGGGTGCACTGGAAGAAAACTCCATTGTTTCAAGACAGATCATTTCATACCACAAATCTGATTGCCTAATAACTGTGCAAGTCTCTCTCGAAAATAACCAGAAAAAAATTTTGGAACCTTCTAAACCGGAAAACAGGGCAAAGCTTCAGACTGCCCCATCTACCAAGATACTCTAAACTCTCATTGCAACACTTTAACCACTCTAGACTTTCTAACAGAATCCTCACTTCTTCCTTCCACACCTCATCATCTCTAGCCAGCAGTAGCAACATGTCAGATCCCAGGCTTGACTACCCTCATTCTATTTTAAAAATAGTTACAAAGTTTTTTTGCACTCTTAGAAAAAAATAGTGAGTCCCCTAGTTGTGCAAATGACATCTACAGCTGGTTTATTATACTAGCCTGTGCCAGAAACACATCCTCCATACTCTAACACATCTATATACCCCGTGTCTCACCAAACGTTATATGTCAAAGCAATGGAAAACAGTAATAAATAAACCACAGCTAAGATCTAAGACACACTAAACCACCCAAAACAGTCACTTAACCCCAATTTTAATATTACCTAACTTTGGAAGAATCTTTGGAAATGTAATACTCACTCGTGGCAAGTATGGCATCTGGGCTTGCAGAAGTGACATTTTACAAATTATAAGCAAACAGCTTCTAGCAGACATTGTATTCATCAAATTCACAAAAGCTTTGAACATAGTAGACCCCCCAGTCTTAATAAATTCCATATGCATAGCAGGTATGAGTATCCGGGTAACTCATTGTTCAAATTATTCATCACAGACACGTACTTCAAAGTATAAATAGAGTTGTCTGTCTGCCCCCTCCTCAAGTCTTCTCCAAGGACTCTTACAGTAGACAGTATGCTGCCCTCTATTATTCTGCTCTCTCATTAGTTAGCTGCCCTTGGGCCTTCCTCTCTTAGCTATAATTCTTTATGCAGGTAACATGGTTGTCCACAGGTCAAGTCACTCCACTGTGAGCATAAGTTTTTGAACAGCTATATGACTGGTTTCAAGAAAGTACTCTATGTCTCAGTAACTCAGAGCCTAAGGACATGCTGCTTGGTATGCCACAGAGTTTAGCCATAGTTTCAGGCATTTGGACTATTATACACGAAGGTCATGGTCCAACTGAAACTTTCCAATAATAGATACATAAGAATATGGCTCAACCCAAGCCATAACTTCCAGCACCATGTCCAAATAACTAAATCTAAGGTAACCAATCTCCTTTACTGGACCAAAACATTTTCTCACTCTCTTTCTCCTGAACATGGAACATCTGTAATTAGAGAAATCCTCTTCTCTCAGTTAGACTATGGAGTTCATTTCATTATCTTCACTCAGATTAATACAGAAAAACCCAACAAAGTATGTCAAGCAATAATTGCAAATGTATAACCTTATTCCCTTAAGGAAGACACCACTGCTCAGTCAAACAAAGATTCACTCCTCTCATAGCATCCATAGTCTATAAGTATATGAACCTAAATTCCTCCCACATCTTCACCATTAGATTATCTGAAAGACCTACCCCTTTAAATCTAAGATCCCTCCTTCTGACTGATCATAACCTACAAACCCTGTTGAATAAACTCCACACCACAGAGTACTCCTGTGTTCTTGTACCCAAAAAATGAGGGTGTCTACTACCACAAATAAAACCCATTACTACCTACCCAAAATTGTACCTTGACCCAAAAAAAAGCTATTGAAAGAAGCACAAATGCAGATGATTCCCTATGTCCACTTCAGTTTTCCATAATCTAAAAAGACATTATTCCATTCCCTATGACCTCATTTTCTTTACCGCCTAACTACCTTCCTTATTAACATCACACATCAGCATTATTCCCCTAAACTACTTCTCATATTTTTTTCTCTCTCACATTTTACTTTTTCCAATTCACTTTCCTCCTCTGTCCTTCCATTTCTGCCTTACTTGACTTAACCCACAACTGCACGTGTTTTTTTTTTAATTGCAAATAATTCTACACATCTGATGTGCTTTAGATAATTGTATTACATTAGTTTTAATGCCAATTCCAATGCATATTCCAAGGTCATTTGTCTAGTCACTTGTGTTTATTATTAATGTAATGACATATCCTCTTGTTTGGCTTCAAATCCTGTACCCACAGCCTGAGAAAAAACATGGTCCAGATGTCCAGTGTCCAATTTAACTAACAAAAAATAATAAAATAAAATAGAAATATACTCTGCAATAGTTTACAGTCAGCTTTAACCATCAGTTTCTATTTGAGCGTGCTTCTCTGGCATTTATTAAAGGCTGTAGAACTACCATATATAAGCTTTGTCTCACTTTATTTTTCTATGATTACCTAAATAAATCAGCAGATTATAGAATAACAACTGCAGAATGTCCTCTTTCAGGCCCAGAATGAGATTCAAAAAGGTTATCAACAAAGGTAAGCCCTTCTGATTCATAGACAGCCCTATCATAGTGCTTACTTTGAAGGCGTATAGCATTGTGGTGGGCTGTCTCTCTGTCCTATTGAAAATAATGATGCATTCTGGCACATTCTGTAAACTCTGGGATATGGAAGAGGTATGGCAGTGTGCGTGCACGTGTGTGTGTGTGTGTGTGTGTGTGTGTGTGTGTGTGTGTGTGTGTGTGTGTGTATTTGGATGAGTCTACGTGTGTGCAAAATGAGTGTGGTGCTTGTGATAACACAAAGCATTGGCCATCAGCAGTAATTACCACAACTGCAGCAGAAAAGGGGCCTGTAAGTGCATGCAATAAGCAAGTCAGACTCATGCAAATTAGCTGATAAAGAGATTTTTCCTCATTGTAGCTAATGTGTCTCTGTATCACTGGCTTCCCCAGTCATGCTAACAAATCCTTTTTCTCACAGCCTTATCATTCCTGTCTTTGAACCCTGACCCCAGTCCTTTGAATGTTTGAGTAGACCTTACTTTTACTCTCTGCATCAATATCTAGTCTAATAATTACACTTTGCTTATTAATTTTAAATTTATCTTCCCAACATTTAAGCTCATTTGCAGGCTGCAACTTTTCTGTATGTCTGTTTTGTACACTGTTCACTCTGTGCATATTCAATTTTCATGAATTTGTTAGCACATATTTTATTTGAGAGAATTTTTTTTTTCTTTTTTACATAATTTAGGAAAGAGATTCATTTTTCTACAGCTTTTACTTACTTTAACAATCTCAAACATTTATTTTTGTCATGCTTATAGCTCTGCAGAATTTATTAACAGGAATATTTTCATATATCACATTTTATGCTTTCAAAGGTTTCATGACACATTTTTACTATATTTTCATTCATTTTAACCTTTTTGTTACTCATATAACTTTACACCAATTAGATTAGTTCCTTCTGTTAGCTTTTTTAACTGGTGCTGAGTATTTTAGTTTTTCTACATGCATCAGTCACATTGCTTAATATAAAGTGTGATCTCAGCAATATACTCCTTGCCTGATTATTTTGATACCACACAATGTTATGTCAAACTAGTGAATGACGTAATTCACCAAATGCATACTCTTTGGCTAAGACCTTGAGTTTCATATCATAAATACCAGTAGACTTGGTGTGAACAGCTTTTATGGTATATTTTTCCTCAACTCAAACTAATTCTGAAATTTATGTACCATAACAACAATATTCTGATTTTCACACTATTGAAACTGGAATGCATTGAAATGTTCAGAGTATCTTCCCCGCGATGAAATTTAGCACACTGTAAATTTTCAGGCTTTTCAGATATACCACTTGCAAATAGGAAAATTAATTTTTAGGTCCACAATTTCCCATCTGGATACAATTCAAAGAAAGACACCTTTCTAGGCAACCACAGTTGCAGCACTTCAGAAACACAAGATTAAACAACTTATTAGATATGACACTACATCAGGTTGGGAATTTAGGATGATTAAAAACAAAGAAGATTCAAGTTTCGCTCATATGTAGTCGAACATATGAGGTTCGAAATTTTGAAGCTTTGAATATATAATATAGACCCATAAGGGGGATGCTTCTCATGTAACCTTACCACCATCTGAAGCTTCAACGGTGAGTATCAGAAATATGAAGCCATCTGTCATACATGGCTTTATGCTGGCAGTGAAGGCAACATGAAGTGATCCTCTAATTACATAATTTATAAATATCACCCTTTGTTTTATTTGTGTATAACTTTTACAGATTTGGAAGTGTTAGCCTATGTCAGAGTTGGGAATATATAGCACATGGTCTGGTATCTAGCACCCACTACACAGCCTAATGTAGACAGGCAAAAGTCACAAGAGGACAATATATGACACTGTGGGTGCTGAGTAAAATGTGTTCATCAGAAATATTTAAAATAACATTACTCAGTCAACTTGAGATTGTTTAGCAAACTAGGCTTTGGAGAAGTTATGCATGGAGGTTGGCAGGGATACAGGCCATCTGGTCTGCTCTAATGTTTACACTTGAGCGTAACATAGCTGTATACTGTGTTACTTAATTATTATGGACAGTTGCCATTTTAGCTAAGTAGAAGCTACACAATAATGATCCTGCATCCAGAAGAAGACAGAGACAAGGGGTAACAAGGCCCACATTGATGTAGGTGCACACAATAGCTACTAGGAAAGGGTTTAGGAATGAACAAAAAAAATGTAAACCTGCCTTGGATGGCAGCTCAGTGGTAAGCATCTTTTGTACAATGAGTGTACTGATCAGTCAGTCGAGCTTCTTCGGGTTAATATATTATCAGGCTGGTCTGAGGGAAAACACCATACAAAAATGCACCCCACTACAGCAGTGGTAATAATAATGTAGATTAGTTTCATACTGGCAGTCATGAAACTGGGAAGGAAATTGAATTCAGAAATACAAAGGAAACTTCTCTTAATCTCAGGCAATATATAAATAAAATAGGCAATCCAACATCAACAGAGAGTCTGACACTTTCATAAAATAGCACAAAATATAAAAATGAGTGCTTGGATTTTATGAAGTCTCTGTGGTAGACGAAAGTGCTAATTTTTATATTTTGTGTTATTTTATTAAAGTGTCAGACTCTCTGCTGGCGTTGGATTGCCTATTTTATTTATATATTTTTTGTATCCGTATCTTTCGTTGTTGCACATTTGGATTTATTTGGTTAATCTCAGAAAAGCAGAAATGTAATAGGTATTGTGGAATTTGGGTATTACATTAGATGAGTAGCCAAAATGGCCAAGGCAGAACAGGTTTCTGTGTGCTTCTGACAACATTTGCATCTCTTTGCCTTTGTTTTGCAGTGATGGCTGTTTACTCTGTAAAAGCAGTTTCTGAAGTAGTAGGGCAAAAGCAGTATGATGTGTATATGAAGTTGAGTAGAAACTAATTAATTAATTACCAGCGACATCACTCACAAGCACAACTAATCAAAAACTGTCAATCTACAATCATACTTTGGAGTTATATTTACCACAGCTAAAACTCATTTGGTTGATAGGTCTTTAATTAACAACGAATGACTTGAAAGATTGTTATTTTTAGAGAAGGTAAAATCACTCTGCCTCTCTAAAGGAGAATGTTACACCTGATACCAACTTTTGTTAAACTAGTTTACTCAGAGGTTGCACTACAGTGACATGTTTGCAAGTGGACACTCTATCAATAAAATTAACTGGTACCCAAAATATATCACTTTAAGGACAATCTTAGCTTTGTGCTAAGCCCACCTACTGCATTTAGCTTTGAGCTCCTGCTTAGCTCACTATCTATATTCTTTATATGGTAATGCTTGAAACTGCAGTTAACAAAATAAAAATATCTACTACAAGTGATTTGAAAGATTTGCATCCATTTTTTTTGCTTGTTTTTGGAAATAGTTCCCCTGAATGTTATAAGTTGATAACTCTTTTAAGTGCAGGAAAAAAAATGGTTACATGTGAGTTCTTCAACTCAGAATATATTAAATCTTACACTATCTAAGCTTCAGCAGGATTTAATATATTCTGAGCTGTAGTATTTATTAGTAAACATAGGCTGAGCTTTACTGATATGCACGCAATGTGCAGTTGTGCCACAGTCAGCCATATGCAGCCTAGTAGTGATTCACAGTCCTGTGTTTACTTACAGTACAGTGAGCCCAAATGCATAATAGAAGATATATACAAATGAGTGTATAGTAACATGCAGATGAAATGGGTGGTAAAATGAGAACATAATAATATTGAAATGTAAACAAAGTAAACATAACCCTAATTCATAGCCTTATATAAGGGATGTTGCTCAGCCATGCTTATAAAAGGACAAAGCATTTCAAAAATGTCCTCATCACCCATAAGGCTGATTAGAGTCAGAGCAGCCATTATGCGACAACTGTAGTCCTTAACTACTGAGGTTCTCAGTGTATGCAGGAGGTGTCATCTGGCATCAAAGCAAATGGCATTGTTAGTGTATGACTTATCATAATTTCACAAGTCAAGAGATTGATGATAATTTTAGACTAGATTAGAACATTATACAGGTCTTGGCTAACACATATCTCCCACACATGGAATTGAAAGGAATGCATGCCTTCCCATATCTGTGGAGACGAAGACTGGTGAATCACTTTCTATATCAGCTACAGAAAACCTTCACAGATCAATTAGGTTTATTTTATGTGTTTCACAAGCCTCTGCTTCTGCATTACTGAAGTTTCTTGACATAATGCTTCGATATGTGGGCAATGGTATATGTGTGTGTGGTTCTCCTCAGCAGTCTTTCCTTAGGCAGGAGGTTTTATATGCTGGTTGTATGGGAGGCCAGTCATTAGTTGCATGTGGGTGTCATCTGCAAGTAAGCACTTTCAAGGCTTATATTGTCTGTCCTAACTGAAATGAAATGGAATGGCCTTGTTAAGGGATGATTTACAGCCTAGCTATTTAGGTGCTACTTGATGATTCAAATGCAGTGATATCATCACGACTTAATGAAAGCCCTAGGTTCAAGTTTTAGTCAAAGGCCTAAAATCTTTATTTTCTATTCTATGATTTAAAATAATACTGTCTTAGTGGGATTTTTCAATGTAATTTGAACTTGAAAGAATATGACAGACTTTCCATACTGAAAGTAAAATTACTTTGTTAAAGGAGGTTGGCTGCTTAGGGATTTTACTTTTTTGCATATTTCTTACCCCTGTGACTGTCAACCATCAAACCTTCCTCAATGTCTGTGGAGCTGTCATCCAGGCAGCCATAGGGTCTGCTTGTTTCCTCACTGGCATCCTATAAGAGGAAGTGTTTCAACCTTAGACCTTACTTTTGGGTGGGGATATGTGAAAAGCTTCATGTGGGTGCCAAAATGCCTCCTCATGTATGTACATAGTTCTATGAACCTGCTAAGGAAGAGTGCCCCATTCACAGCATGGTGAGCTGAATGCAAGCTCCAGGACTGTTCCAAAGTATCACTTACCCTTCTTTGGGAGACTGCAGCATAAGATAGCTTTATTTTGACCACTTCTTCCAAGGATAAGCATACTCATCCTTACCACACCAGACCCAGAATGCGCCTGTGTTACTTATCGTATATGGGTCAATTATATCATAGTCAGTTATTTATCTTTCTATATCAATGGAACAAGCTACACAGAGACTATTTGATAGTCTGGCAGCAATGCCAGCAGCACAACTTCCTGAAGATCCTGAGGTCAAGTCCCATTCTAAGGCCTATATTCTTTTTATATTCCATGATTTATTAGTTAACATGTGAATTTTATTCTTCATAAATCTGTATGTTTTTGTATGAGAATGACCTTTTGCCTTACGAAACAATGGTATATTTTATGCACCAGAATAGATAAAACACACACACATATATATATATATATATATATATATATATATATATATATAAACCTCAAGATGCACGCCCTCGAAGCCCTCCTCAGTATGGAGAACATCGATGTCTGTGCTGTGACTGAAACCTGGTTCAAGGCTCCTGAGAGCACCCCAGCACTATCAGGTTATACCTCATATCATGCGTTCCGGCCCCAAAATCCGGACCGAACCACAAAAGGAGGGGGAGTATCCATATTCATAAAGGATACCCACACCTCCAGGTTAGTGGCAACGCACGAAGCATCGGAGACCATCCAGGTGCAATTAACCATAAGTAAAACTGCCCTACAGTTTGTAACATGCTACAGACCACCTTCTCAAACTCAGGAAACCCACACAGCCTTCCTGAAGACACTGGAGAGTATGAATGTCTCTCCAAACACCATCATATTGGGTGACTTCAACTACCCAAACATAGACTGGGAACATTACTCAAGCCCCAACACCCTAGCCCAAAGGTTCCTTGAGTTCATAAACTCAAATGCTATGGAACAACTAGTCACCATTCCCACAAGAGGAGAAAATATACTAGACCTGATCATCACAAACATGGGGACAAAATGCTCCACACTGGAAGTATATCCCTCATTGGTGAGATCAGACCATAAATTAATCTCACTGGAGATCCACATCCCGCCCCACCCACAGCAAAAAAGACCACAGTGAAGAACTTCTCAAAAGCAAACTTCACACTTCTTAAGACTGTCGTGGTATCCTTCAAGGCCCCCGAGCCAGTGGAAACCACAACCCACGCTGCTGAAACCCTTACAAATGCCTTCTACGAGCACCTCCAGGAATGTATGGATCAAGCAATCCCTAATAAAATCAAGACCCTTTCCACCAAAGGCAGGCGCCTGGTCTGGTGGACTCCAGCCATAAAACAAACTCTACAACAAGAGGAGAAAGCTACTACATGACAGAGCAAAATCCCTAAAAGGGAAGGCATCTCTGATCAATACTAGCAAAAAACTACGATCACTCATAAAATCATCCAAGGCCAACTTTGAGAGAAAAATCGCTAATGACATAAAAGACAATCATAAAGCCTTCTTTAGCTATGTTAGAAACCTTTGTGGAAACTCCCAGATATGCTCAGAATTAGTCCAAAATGATAAAAAAATCACTGAACTCACAGACATTGCCAACATACTGGCAGACAGGTTCAGTGCAAATTTCTCCCTCCCCCCCAAAAGGAGAAATATCTATCCCACCAGAGTCTAGCCTCCCAAACATTTCAGATGCCCAGGTGAGAGCTGCTCTCTCTAAAGCAAAAAACACAGCATCAATGGGACCGGACGGTGTCCCCGGCTGTGTGCTACACGAACTCAATGAGGAACTAAACCCACACATAAGACTGCTGTTTAATCTTAGCCTTACTACAGGATACATACCCAAAGAATGGCGTACGGCAACTGTGGTCCCACTCCACAAAGGCGGTGCTTCTACGGACCCTTGAAATTACCGCCCCATAAGCATGACGAGCCTTGTCTGCAAAGCTATGGAGAGGATCATAATGGAACTCATAAATAAAGACATTGGGGACCTACAGACACTGGATCCTACCCAATTTGGCTTTGTCAAGGGCAGATCCTGCCTCTTGAACTTGGTCGACTTTTTCGAAACAGTCACTAAGGCCATTGATGAGGGTAAGGCAGTTCACACAGCCTACCTTGACCTAGCAAAAGCGTTCGACACAATACCCCACTCGGGCATCATAGAAAAGCTCACCAGCTTAGATGTAAACCCATATGTCACAAGATGGGTTGCAAACTGGCTCAAGGACAGAACACACAGGGTTAGAGTTGCTGGTGCCATGTCAGACTCTAAGCCGGTCACGGCGGTGTCCCACAGGGCTCAGTCCTGGGCCCCTCTTGTTCGGCATTTATTTTTCTGAAGTGCAGGCAAACATAGGGGGATTGTGGCTGACAAAATTTGCAGATGACTGCAAACTGGGCACCATAATTGACACTCCATCAGACACAGACATCCTCCAGAAAGGTCTCATAGAAATGGATAACTGGTGCCAGAGCCATGGCCTTAAGCTAAATGCCAAAAATGTATAGTCATACCCTTTGGGAAAAACAAGGTAACCCCTAATTACCACATAGGTGGTAATCCATTAAACATGGAAGAAGTTATCAGGGACCTGGGGACACAAGTTGACAGTAACCTCTCTTTTGACACTCACATTGCCAAAGTGGTTAGGAAGACCTTCTACATTGCCCACCTGATCATGAAGGATTCACATCCAGATCAGGAGAGGTCATTGTACCCCTGTACTCTTCACTTATCAGACCAATGATTGAGTACAACGCCCCATTCGTAATGTACCTTACCCGACACCTGCAGCAGTTGGAAAGACCCCAAAAGTTCCTCACCAAAAGGATAAAGGGGCTCAAACATATGTCATACGATGCCCGACTGAAGAAACTCCAGCTCTATTCAGTCGCATACCGTCTGCTCAGCGGTGATCTGTGCCTGTCATACTAGGCCATGTCCAACCCGGAATTAATGGATATGCTCCACCACAAAATATCCAAATCCACCAGAGCCACGAGAGCAAGAGACTTAAACCTCAACACGGATATAAATAGGACATGCTGGAGGGACAGATTCATCACCCAGAGACTCCCTACACTATGGAACAGAATCCCAGTCCATGTGAGGCAGAGCCCCTCACTGACTCTGTTCAAGAGAAATCTTGACGAGTGGATGGGAGATCGTACGTTTACCCCGGGAATCATCTCTGTATCACTGCTGGACAGAGGCACAGCAAACTAATGGATATAGTATTCTCATCCTAAGGGGTGGTGAAAGCCACACACACTCTGGCTAGGCTTATAAATGCCCTAGGGCAGATAGCCTAGTATGAACCTATGAACCTATGAACCTATATATATATATATATATATATATATATATATATATATATATATATATACATATATATATATATATATATATATATATATATATATATATATATTCACAGACATATGAATATGTCTGTATATATATATATATATATATATATATATATATATATATATATATATATATATATATACATAAATATATAGGTCCATGTTAGAAGCTCGAGGTTTCAGAAACTTAAAATTCATATATGTCGAGATGATACGATCAAGTTTCCAAAACCTCAAAAGTTTTGAATGAAGATTGTGGTACAATGAGGATTGGGGGAATTTACCCTTTATATATATATATATATATATATATATATATATATATATATAATAAACAGGGGGTGTGGGAGGTACAGTGAGGCATGACCCCTCCCCCCAGCAAAAACATAGAAAAAACGTAGATTTTTATTGTTTTTTTGAAGTTTGTGTTTTCAGAAACTTGATCATATCATCTCAGCAATATGAATTTCGAGTTTCTGAAAACTTGAGCTTCTGATATAGACCCATATATATATATATATATATATATATATATATATATATATATATATGTATAGAGAGAGAAAGAAAGAGAGAGAGATGTATACACTTATGTGTGGCTAAAATGAAACAGTTCTATATTTTATGCTGTAAAAATGTATAAAATAAATATATATGAATTGTGAAATGTCAAGCTAATGAGAAACTCACAGAAATGTACATGACACCAAAATTAATTTTATATTTTATATTGAATATGAACCATGCAACCATGCAGCATGCAAGTTAAACACATGTTGTTTAAATATGATATGCTTGATATGATTAGATATGATATGTTTAAATATGATATGCTGTTTGAATATGAACCATGCAACCATGCAGCATGCAAGTTAAACACATGCTGTTTTACTTAATCTTTTGATCATATCCTCCAGCTGTTTTCACTTTTTTTTATAAGTCGTTATCCAGATCAGTGAAATACAATATTCTTTTTGTAACTCAAGCTATTAAATGTAGAACTGTGAGCAAGTCATTCAACCAGACAGGACCCCCAAGTTGTGCCTGAAAAATGGCATTTGTGTCCGGTGGGCTTACCTGATTAACAAATAAAATAAAATCACAAAAAAAAGCTTTTGTGTAATCCATTTACACAACAGCCTCAAATTGTGTGTGACATGCTTGATAATGCATAAAATCAGCACCTTTAGAGCATTTTATTATGTTATGCTATCTTGTGCATGTAAGTAAAACAGAGTGTCAGAATAAAATGCAATACATATGTGTTGTAAACGTAAACCAAAAGAATCAGACGTTGACTGGCATAACGTTTTTATCAAACAAAATAGCCCCACTTTGTGACTGTATTTATAACTGATACCAAAAGGTTTCTTCACAGTCAGTGCAGATCTCTGATTTTCAATGAATTATCTGATGGACTCTAGACTTGAGGAAAAGCAAACAGGTCAATAAGTTGGCCAAGAGAGATGCTTGATGGCTATGTGGAGAAGGACTTGGAAAAAAGTACTCCAGGAAGCTCACTGCAGATGAATGCTGGATTCCAAATACAGTTTCAGCCCCCTGTGTGTCAGAACTTCTGAAGCCAATGGGATGTTATCTTACTGCACTTAAAAAAATTAAATGTATTTTTTTTCATATTAGAAATATAGAGAACTATATACATCATTAATAATATTTTACAGCAAAATGGTCCTATTTGGCAGACTGATGTTAATGAGGTAAGAATAAGCCACTTTGCATGACAATTAACAGAGGCTTCTTTTTGAGTTGTGATGTGACAGATTTCACATTTTCTCAGATAAAATTCAGCTTCATTTGCTTAAGTATATCTGTATCTTTTGTATCTATCAATCTATCTAAGTATCTGTATATGATTGTGCATCATTTTGTTGAAAGTGACTTTTCTGTTTAAGAGATAGTATGAGCCGCTTCGCCACATTTTTTTTTTGTTTTTTTGCTTTCTAGAGATTAAAGGCATAAATATATTTTTATGTTCACAATACCCTGTGGTCGCTTCATGCACTCTTGACTCCAATATTGCATAAATTCTGCCACAAGGTCCAACTGTCAAAAACATTTTCACTGAGAATATTGCCATTGTACAATAGCCTGTGGTCACTTTATCCACCCCTGACTCCAATATTGCATGAGCTCTCCCACAAGGCCCGATTTTCAAACATTTTCACCGAGAATACTGTCATTGTGCAAAGTAAGTGAGTTTAACATTATGAGCCTTGCAGTGTATTAACTGTAACTAGTCAAATATATGTTTGTCCTGAGTTGGAAATTAGCTGAGAAATCCCTCACGAAGAAGTAGTCCTTGTATTCTGTAGACCACTTACTAGGTTGGTCACTGTCCTTTCTCCTGACCAGTAGATTACAATGTTTATGCTAGTTACTTAGTCTCCCTAGCTTCCTGGTTTCTGTATTCAGGAAATGAATGAAAACTTGTTGTACTTCATGTCTCTTGTTTAACTGCTTTGTCCTGGCTATAACTGATTATTCTCTGTTATAACCTGATCTGAGGGTGAGAGGGTCACTGTAATAAAATGTATTGCTAAATACCCCCTAACTGCTGCCTCCTCTTCCACTCAGTAACAATCTTCCTTCACAGTGCAGGTATGTGCCATGCGGTATTACATTTCTATCTGTTCTATGACTGTGTAGAACAATGAAAAGACATTTGCAGTGTGTTATATTTTTATTGATTTTATTCAAAGCAGATAAGCTTTAGTTATGTTGAGCCTGTGTCCTTTAACAAATATTTATGTAATTTCAGTTACTGGTGTTATGGCATATATAACACTCTTTTCATAATACTGGTTAATCCAATGAATGTTTACTAACTGATAATGTTATGTTGTGTTTATTGGTGTGGTGCTATGTTCTGATAATTTGCTCTATACACTGTATTATTTTGGTTTCTTTATCAGTATACCCCATGCTAAACCTCTTTTGCCCTTACATTCATAAGCTTTCTTATCATCTTTCTCCTTTTAGACTACCCCATATTCTCTTGCTTTGACTCACAGTGCTCCTTCTTTTGTCTTTAAAAATAAATATTAACTTTATTGCCTCCATATATTATCATAGTGTGGTAGAGTTTTCCTTTTTTCTTTCCTTTGACTTCCTTTCCTTTTAGAGCCTGTGGTCACTTCATCTGGGTCTATATTACAACATAAAACTCATAGGAGTCTGAACGTTGTGATATCGAACCTATATGTCCAAAATGTGAAAATAGCAAAGCCACAGAACACCGATTTTTTTCAAAGGGCAAACAATTGGTGGGCCGTTTTCGTGGCTTTGCTATTTCCTCCACTGTAGTGTGATCTTGGAGTTAGTATATTTAAGTAGGGGGTGTGTGGGGGCTACAGCCTCCCATGTTGGGGGGGGTTGTGGGGGCAAAGCCCCCCCCCCACATTAGTATGTTTAAAATGTACATTTTTTTTGTTTTTGTACCGGAACAGTGATTTTTTTTTCCCCCTGGGAAAAAATCGCTGTCCTGTGTGTTCATACTTTTTTGTATTTCGAACTTTCCAGTTCAATATTACATCGTTCAAACTATTGTGCATTTGACGATGTAATATAGACCCTTCAACCACCCTTGACTCTGATAATGTATAAGTTCTGCCACAAGGCCCAACTTTCAGTTTCCCTTTAAATATTGTCACTGTGCAATGTAAGTGAGTTTGAAAGTGGCTGTGTCATTCCCCCTCCCCAAAGCAGCAGTCCTTGTATTCTAAGGACCACTTATTAAGTAGATCACTGTCCTTTCTTTTAAGCAATAGATTACACTCTATATGCCAGTTACTTAGTCCCCATAATTTCCTGGTTTCTGCATTGAGTAAATGAAGAAAATATTTTCTTGTTTGTGCCTCTTTGTTAATTTTCCGTATCAGCTATAAACATATTGCTATCTGTAATAATTGACCTGATGGTCGGAAGCCCACTATACTCAGCTCTGTTATACTTAGCTTCCCTTCTCTCTCTCCTACCCTATGCCCATTTGCCTTTCAAACTCTCTTTTACTCAACCATTATACTTCCCACATACGCATTTCACCTGTGACACCCATTCCCCAACCCTCCCCAAGTAACTTTACTACTACCATGCAAACACTCCTGTTTCTATTTTCTGATTTCCCAACTTCCAGCTAACATTTAATATCATTCCCAAGAAGCTTTCTCTCTCTCCCATACTGCTTTGCCCTGTATGCATTCATGCTCGGACACCTCCCCAACATTACCTATCCATTATTCCACATTTCAACTTCTACTTTTCCCAAATAAACCCTCACTATTTCTTCTTTTAACTACATCCTTATATGCTCTCCTTTCAACACCATCTATTTCCTACATTTCAGAAACATAAGAAGATCCCAGAATAACCTAACTCTCTTCCATAGAACATGCTTCTTTCCTGTCTACCTTCCTTCTACTGGCTTTCAGATTGCCCACCACTGAATATCCTACGGCCCTACAACTTCTTGTTTCCTACTTCCCCATCACTTCTACAGCACCTGCCATCCATAAAATACAGATCCCTTTACTTACTCATGCTCTCCTTCAGCTTAGCCTCTATTTCTTCCTTCTTCTGAGCCATCTCACATTTTGCAGTGTCTCTATAATAGATGTAAAACATCTCTCAATCTCTATCCCAATCACCTATCCATACTTCCTCCCTAAACTCCCCACAATTCACAGCAAACCTATTTCATGATGACCCTCACCTTTATCCGAAATAAATACTGATTAACTCCATTCCAGCTGAAGCCAAACCAAAATTAAGTAGAAAAATAATCTCCAAAAACCAAGTTTCAGTAATTCCTCAATATATTAAAACCCTTCTAGGAGGAAATATTTATCCTAATCCTGGCCCAATGTAACAAAACCAACATCAACACAATATCCTTCTACACACTACCCTAACCCCACAATAGTTTTCTCTGTTACTCCAGTAATCCAACTTTTGTCTGCATAAATATTAGAAGCATAAGAAATAAAACTACTGAACTACATGCCTGGATTACCCAACAGAAGCCTGATATTCTCCTTGTAACTGAAACTCGGTATAAACCCAGCATAAACAACTGCAAAATTAAACCCACAGCTGTATTATCATCCATAATGGCTGTATAAAGAGGAAAGGGGAGTGGTATTATTCTAATATTTCCCAACAACTACCCCTTTGCCCTCTACAATAAACTAATACCAAAATTCAGAGCTTCTTATTACTTTCTTAAAAATAAACAAATATGTATTATTATCCTTTATATCCTTCCTGGTGACAATACAGATACACTTGACGATGTCCTACATTAGATAGCCATAAAAATTCCACAAGAAAAATGCTACTAGGTGATATTAGTATCAATGGATGGACATAGCATCTAACTCCCCTACATCTAGAATGAACTTATATGGTCTCATGCAACCATGCAACTAATTAATAGCCCCATGCATTATAGCAAGACATCAAATTCCCTATTAGAGTAGATCTTCAGATCAATCCCTAGCAAATTCACCAACACTTGTACAGTGTCAGACTCTCAGTGAACATATCCCAAGCTATTCAACCAGACTCCAAACACATCCACTCAAACAACGTCTTTATAAAACAATAAGCAAGCTATCCAAGTTTAATACAGAAATATCCATTACTTCCCTTATTATCTCTTAATTGGAACATCCTAAATAATCTCTCCTTAGATGATCCTGTAAACAAATTCATACAGCTTTCCTAATATCTTAAATAACCTTGTGCCTCCTAGAAGGAAGAGACTAAAAACAAATAATGCAATTTGCCTGTCCAAAAAAGAGTAGAATTCTAATGCAGGAAAGAGAAAAAGCGTGGAAAGAATGGCAAAACTATAAGATGCCATAATATCTTGAAACCTTCAGAATGCCCAGAAATAGTACTAAGAAACAAATAAATGAAGACATAATATATACTATAACTTTACAATAGTAAACACAACCCTAAAAACTTCTGTTCAGCCACTAAAAACATTTTTCATCCCAGTCAAAAATTCAACCCTAACCCCTCTCCAAATAAATCACCACTTGAAACTGAATAAAATTCAACTCTTATTTCATAGCTAGTATGGTGTCCCTTATCAAGGATTCCGCAGCATCCAATCTCAGCCTTGCCCAGCATTCAAATGATTCAAGATCCACGTTTACCTTCAAACCTGTGCCCACATCTTTTGTAAAACTACTCTTAAACTTAAGCAATGCTGTACTTCAGCTGATGACCTTCCAAGGAAATACCTTAAAATAGCAGCCAGTAGCATTGCCTAAACTGTCCCAATCCTTGTAAACAGGTCAGTCCAGGAATCCCACCTTACCTCTCACTGGAAAAAATTACACATTATCCCCTTACACAAAGGAGGAAATTCAATAGGCATCACTACCTTTAGATATATTACAATGTTATCCGCCCTCTCAAAAATAACTTCAAATGTATTCAAAAACAATTGCTAAACTATCCCCTGCAGGAAGAACTCTTATACCCCACACAACATGGCTTCTGTCTGTGCCACTGTACTACACTTCTAGCATTTGTACATACTAAAGCTAGAGGTAATGGAAAACGAGTCTGCTCCTTAACTGTGGACTTTTCTGTAGACTTCAACACAGTTTATCACAGCACTAGATCCATATCAGCTCACCCTTCTATGCTTCAAACGCTACGTGCCCATTAGGTATCAGTCAGTAAAATGACACTTGTCCCCCTAGCTATATTTCCCAGTCACCATCGGTGTTCCACAAGGCTCTATCCTTGGTCCCTTCCTCTTTAACTTTCTCACCAACACTCTCCACACCCATACAACAGGTGTCCCTAATGTAGTAAGCAGATGACTCCACACTTGTATACATATTAGACAATCTGGAATATCTCCAAATAATTATTCAAGAAGCTTTATCAGCCACTGAAACATGGCTTTCTAACTCACAAATCATGCTCAACACCCCAAAAAACAAATTACTATGTTTTCTCCACAAATTCCTCTCTCATAAAAAATTATATTTAAAATCCTGTCTCTAAATAATACAATGATTGAAGTCACTTTCCATAGTAAATTATTAGGGATGATAGTGGCTGATAATCTTAAATTTAATCTGCATATAAATAATTGCATTAAAAAATCACCAAAAACTAGGGATGCTTTACAGAGCAAAATCTTTCTCATGAATGCAGTCAAAATTACACTTGCCACAACTTAACTCTCACCCTCATTGCTTTATGGTGCTCCCATCCTTACTAACGTTCAATCTTCACAAAAATCAAAACTCGAACAGTACTATAATAAATTGGCTACATTTGCGGCAAATACCACTTTCAGAACCCATCACTGTATAGCACTAAAAAGCCTAAATTGGATAGAATTATCACATCAACTAACACACACACAGTTTCTTAGTTTCCTAGTTTCATAGTTTAGTACTAGGCTATCTGCCCTGGGGCATTTGTAAGCCTAGCCATAGTGATGTGGCTTTCGCCACCCCATGAAATGGTACAAAAATGCACAGAATAGATTTAGAATACTGTGCCTCTGTCTAGTAGTGACACAGTGAAGGTCCCTTTATATAATAGAATTAGTTTACTGTGCCCCTGTCTAGTAGTGACACAGATGTGACCCCTGGGGTAAACTTACGATCTCCCATCCACTCATCAAGATTTCTCTTGAAGAGAGTTAGTGAGGGGCTCTGCCTAACATGAACTGGGATCTTGTTCACGGGAAGCCTCTGGGTTATGAATCTATCCCTCCAACATGTCCTATTCATACTTGTGCCGAGGTTTAAGTCTTTAGCTCTCGTGGTCCTGATGGATTTGGATTTTTTGAGGTGGAGCATGTCCATCAGTTCCTGATTGGACATGGCCTTGTACGTCAGGCAGAGATCACCTCTGAGCAGGCGGTATGCTACTGAATAGAGCTGGAGTTTCTTTAGTCTGGCAAAATAAGACATATGTTGGAGACCCTTGATCCTCCTGGTGAGGTACTTTTGTGGTCTCTCCAACTGTTGCAAATGCCGGGTGAGGTACATACCAAATGGGGCATTGTACTCAATCATGGGTCTGATGAGGGAGGAGTATAGGGGTACAATGACATCCTTTGATCTGGATGCGAATCCCTTCATGATAAGGTGTGCAAGGTAGAATGTTTTTCTAACCACTTTGGCAACGTGGGTTTCCCACTTGAGTTAAAACTAAGGACAGGCTTGCTGTTACTACCTGAACTGTTTGAAAGTGTTGTGCCATTTTTTTGCTGGGGAAGGAAAAGGAAGGGTGTTTATCAGTGTGTGGACTATTAACATTGAGCAGCTTCTGCCCCCCGGGAGAGTGTTACTGACTTGAAAACTGTGTTTATTGGCCACTAGGGTCATTTCCATAACTCCTTCATTTGTCCTTTACAGGGGCAGGTTTAAACTACCTAAAAAACCACTCTTCAAATTTTCCCCCTTAAAACTACCTTCCTCGACTCATACTACTGATCTAATCAGCGTATCCTATAATTAAAAGATCATCTCTACTTGACTCTGAGGCTGAGCTTCAACATAGACTGGCAACATTCACCAGAGGAAGGTTAGTAGGTTACCACACTATAGACCCAGTCTCACATATTACATTTACAACCTCAAATCACAGCAGAGGCCAAGCACCAACCAAACACCACACACCAACATACACAACACCTGCAACACATACACATAGACCTCACAGTCAGGTGTCAAAGGGTCAACCATATGCCACACACACACACAGACTAGTCATTAGTCATTGGGAGGCTCTGACACACTGGAGCGTCCGGCCACCAGACTGAGTAAGGAGAAGGTCACAGTGTCTGCCTTGTGAAGTAGAATCCGCCCACATAACGCAAGCACTCGACCCTGACCTTGCAGTATCCTACCTTCACCAAGAATGATGCCACAATACAGAGATAAGATGATCAGCTTTAACACTCCAGTGTGTCTGTCCTGGATGGATGACATGACAAGCCACGCTTGCTCGCAGGGACGGCTTGCACCTGTCACCTGCCTTATGGAGAAGACTTCGATGTCTGTCTGTGCTGTGAAACCTGGTGGTTCAAGGCTCCTGAGAGCACCCCCTATCAGGTTTTACTTACCTCATATCATGCATTCATGCCCCCCCTGGAATATACCAAAAGGAGGGGTATCCATATTCATCATCCACACCACACCCTCAAAGACTGGTGTGGCCGCACTATGCATCGGAGACTATCCAGGTGCAATTATCCCATAGCAAGAGACTGCTCTGCAATTTGTGGCAGCATGCAGGCCACCCTCACAAACCTACTCAGCCCAAACACCCCTAGCCCAAAAGTCCTGGAATTGAACAATAGTCACCATCCCCACAAGGAGGAGAACATACTTGATCATCATCCATCAAACATGGCATGGGAATTCAATGTTCAACACCGTGTACCCTCACTGGTGAGATCAGACCACAACCAATCTCTGCTGGAGGGTCCTCATCCCACCCCACCTGAAATAAAAAGACCACTCAAGAAATCACTTACAAAATGCCTACCAGCAGCACCTGCAGGACTGCATGGATAAGGCAATCCCAAGCAAACAAAGACTAACAAAAGGAAGCTACTACAAGATAGAGCAAAAAAAAAAAAGGTAAAGACACCCTTGATCACTATAAAAAAAAAAGCTCTCTCAAAAATCATCCAAAGCAAAATTCGAGAGAAAAATAGCTAAAGACTCAAAAGACAATCATAAGGCCTTCTTTAGAAACCTGGGAGGAAACTCCCAGATATGCTCAGAGCTAGTTCAAAATGATGTGAAGATTACTGATCCTACAGACATTGCCAACATACTGGCTGACAGGTTCAGTGCAAACTTCACTCCCCCAAAAGGAGAGATATCTATACCAAACGATTGCAGCCCCAAACATCTCCAGCACCCAAGTGAGAACTGCTCTCTCCAAAGCAAAACACAGCATCCATGGGACCTGATGGTGTCCCCAGCTGTGTGCTCCATGAACTCAATGAGGAATTAAACCCACAGCTAGGACAGCTGTTTAATCAAAGTCTTACCTACTGCAACTGTGGTACCTGGATTACGGCCCATTAGCTTGACCAAGCCTTATCTGCAAAGCCATGGAGAGGATCATAATGGACTTTGTCAAAGGCAGATCATGCCTTTCATTGAAAAACTCATCAGCTTAAATGTCGACAGAACCCACAGGGTCCAGAGCTGCTGGCGCCATGTCAGACTCAAAGCCTGTCACAAGTGGTGTCCCACAGGGCTCAGTCCTGGTTTGCACTCTTGTTTGGCATCTACTTCACATCTGACACAGATATCCTTCAGAAGGGTCTCACAGAAACGGATAACTGTTAAATGCCAAAATGCATAGTCATACCCTTCGGGAAAAACAAGGTTACCCCTAGCTACCAAATAGGTGGCAATCCACTAACAGACAGAGTTATCAGGGACCTGGGGACCCAGGTTGATAGTAGTCTGTCATTCGACACCCATGTAGCTAAAGTAGTTAGGAAGACCTTTTACATTGCCCACCTTATCATGAAGGGATTCTCATCTAGATCAAGGGAGGTCATAGTCTCCCTTTACTCATCACTCATCAGACCAATGATTGAGTACAATGCCCCATCGGAATGTATCTGACCCGACACTTGCAGCAGCTGGAGAGGCCACAAAAGTTCCTCACCAAAAGGATAAAGTGTCTCAAAAATCTGTTCGGTAAAGGAGCACTGAAAGAACTCCAGCTCTATTCAGTAGGCCATGTCAAACCCAGATTTGATGAATATGCTTCACCTCAAAAATCTAGATCCACAAGGGCGGAGACTTAAACCCTTGACGGCTTTATTAAGGGCGTGCTGGAGGATAGATTCATCACCCAAAGACTCCCTATGCTGTGGAACAAAATCACATGTGAGGCAGAGCACTGGCCTTGTTCAAGAGAAATCTTGACCAATGGATGGGAGATCGCAGATATACCCCAGGGATTACCTCAGTGTCACTGCTCGACAGAGGCACAGAAAAATAATGGGTATAGTTCCCCATACTAAAGGGGTGGCCTAAGCCACAAAACGATGGGCTAGGCTTGTAAATGCCCTCGGGCAGATAGCCTAGTATGAACCTATGAACCTATGAACCTATGAAATGAGAGGTAGCTGTTGACTTGGGTCCCTAGGTCTCTGATTACTTTTTCCGTACTCAGTGGGTTGCTGTCTATGTGATAATTTGTGGGTACTTTGTTTTTCCCAAAGGGGATGACTATACATTTTTTGGCATTTAGTTTAAGGCCATGACTCCGGCACCAGTTGTCCGTTTCTGTGAGGCCTTTTTGTAGGATGCATGTGTCCGCTGGTGTATCGACTATGGTGCCTAGTTTGCAGTCATCTGCGAACTTTGTCAGCCACAGCCCCCCCATGTTTGCTTTAACATCTGAGAAGTAAATGCCGAACAAGAGGGGTCCCAGGACAGATCCCTGTGGGACACCACTTGTGACTGGCTTTGAGTCTGACATTGCTCCAGCGATTTTAACTTTATGGGTTCTGTCCTTTAGCCAGTTTGCAACCCATCTAGTGACATAAGGGTTTACGTTTAAGCTGTTGAGCTTATCTATGATGCCTGAGTGGGGTATTGTGTCGAAGGCCTTAGCCAAATCCAGGTAGGCTGTATGGACTGCTTTGCCCTCATCAATGGCTCTAGTGACTGTTTTGAAAAAGTCAACCAGGTTCAAAAGGCAGGATCTGCTCTTTACAAAGCCGAACTGGGTGGGGTCAAGTGTCTGTAGGTCGCCAATGTCTCTGTTTATGAGTTCCATAGTGATTCTTTCCATAGCTTTGCAGACCAGGCTGGTTATGCTTATTTTATTCATAGGTTAGTACTAGGCTAATTGCCCTTATGAGCCATTTTAAGCCTAGCCAATTACCCCATGTCAGAAACAAACCCTGCACCTTGCGTTTCTAAGGTAAGCACCTTAACTATTATGCTAGCCTCCTTATGGGGCGGTAGTTCCCAGGGTCTGTAGAGGTACCCCCTTTGTGGAGTGGGACCACTGTTGCTGTATGCCAGTGTTCAGGTACATATCCTGTAGTAAGGCTAAGGTTAAATAGCATTTTTATGTGCGGGTTTAGCTCCTCTTGGAGTTCACGTAGCACGCAACCTGGGATACCGTCAGGTCCCATTGATGCTGTGTTTTTAGCTTTGTTGAGGGCGGCTCTCACTTGGACATCTGAGATGACAGGGAGATTACATTCAGCTGGGATAAGTATTTCTTCTATTGGGGGTGAGGGAGGGGAGAAATTTGCACTGAACCTGTCAGCCAGAATGTTGGCAATATCTGTGGGTTCAGTGTATTTTTTGTTGTTGTGAACTAACTCTGAGCATATCTGAGGGTTTCCGCAAAGGTTTCTAACATAGCTGAAGAAGGCTTTGTGGTTATCTTTAGTGTCCTTAGCGATTTTTCTCTCAAAGTTGGCCTTGGATGTTTTTATGAGAGAATGTAGTTTTCTGCTAGTGTTGATCAGAGATGTCTTCCCTTCATGGGATTTCACTCTGACGTGCAGTAGCTTCCTTCTTTTGTTATACAATTTGTTAATGGCTGAGGTCCACCAGACAGGACGCTTGTCTTTGGTGGAGAGGGACTTGGATTTATTTGGGATTGCATGATCCATGCATTCTTGGAGATGTCCATAGAAAGCATTTGTGAAGGATTCGGCATTGTGGGATGTGGTATCCACTGGCCCAGTGGGCTTAAAGGATACCATCTCAGTCTTAAGAAGAGTGAAGTCTGCTTTTGAGAAGTTTTTCACTGTGGTCTTTTGTGCTGGGGTGTAGGTGGGATATGTATATCCAGGGTGATTAGTTTGTGGTCAGATCTCAGTAGTGAGGGGTATACCTCCAGTGTGGAGCATTTTGTCCCCATGTTTGTGAAGATCAGGTCTAGTATATTACCTCCCCTAGTAGGAGAGGTGACTAGTTGTTCCAGTGCATTTGAATTTATGAATTCCAGGAACCTTTGGGCTAGGGTATTAGGGCTAGAATAATGTACCCAATCTATGTTTGGGTAGTTGAAGTCTCCCAATATGATGGTATTTTGTGATACATTCATATCCTCCAATGTCTTCAGGAAGGCTGAGTGGGGTTCCTGAGATTGGGAGAGTGGTCTGTAACATGCTACCAGTTGTATAGCAGTTTTGCCTATGGTTAGTTGCACCTATATGGTCTCCGATGCTTCATGTGTTGCTACTAACCTGGAGGTGTGGGTGTCCTTGATGAATATGGACAGTCCCCCTCCCTTTGTGGTTCGGCCCGGGTTTTGGGGCCGAAAAGCATGATACGAGGTATAGCCTGGTAGCACTGGGGTGCTCTCAGGAGCCTTGAACCAGGTTTCAGTTACTGCACAGACGTCGATGTTCTCCATACTGAGGAGTGCATCGAGTGCCTGCATCTTGAGATTTAGACTTCTGGCGTTGAGCAGCATTACCCTTAGTTTTTTTCCATTTTTGTTTTCTAAGGAGGTGGGTTTGTCTTTTGAGCCTTGCCTAAAAAAGGCACTATGGGGGTGGCAAGAGCCTTAGCCAATATCCGGAAGCCCAGTGGTGACAGGTGCAAGCCGTCCCTTGCGAAGCAGCGTGGCTTGTCCAACATGTCATCCCAGACAGACAGACATTGGATCCCCTTAGAATGACACCAGTACTTGAGCCAATTATTAAAGCTGATCATCTTGTCTTTGTATTGTGGTATCATTCTTGGTGAGGGCAAGATGCTGCTCAGGGTCAGGGTCATACCAGCCTGGGCTACATAATCAAAGAGCTCCTCTATGTCTCTTTTCATGTAGTCCAGGGAGGTACGTCTCAGGTCATTCACACCAGCATGGACAATGACGGAGTCATATTTGTACTTGCTTTGGAGTGACCTGAGTGCGTGTGTTATGTGGCGGATCCTAGCTCCCGATAGGCAGCGCACAGTCACCCTCTCCTTGTTCAGCCTGGTAAGCGGGACATCAGTGTGTCTGACTATAGAGTCACCTATTACTAGTGTATCAGGCATGGTGTTTGGCCTTAAGGGCTGTGATTGATTGACACACTGATTTATTGAAGTATGTGTTGCATGTGTTTTGTTTTGAGGTGGTGGATTTTTGGATGTCTGCTTTGGGATCCTCTGTTGTTTTGGTAAGTTTTTTATTAGAGCCTCCAAGTATGTCTTTGTGTTTTCATGTGTTTGGTTTGCAGTTGTGGTAGGTCTATGTGGGACTGGGTTTGTTGTGTGTGTGGTTACCATCTCCTCCTGTCTGGTCATGCCAGTCCTGAGTTGAGAGAGTTCAGCCTCCAGTTTGGCTATATAGTTGCATCTCTCACATGTATTTGTGTTTGTTGGGAGGAGGAGAGGGTTGTCTGTGTACATGAGACAATTGTAGCATTGTCTCAAGATACCCAGATTAACCAGCTGAACTGGAGAGGATGCCAGTAATCTACCACTCGACATGCTAGAACAGTATAACGGAGTGCTGTGCCTTTAAGGGAAGTGGATATTCACAGGGGTGGTAGGTGGATGTAGTGCTTACTTAGTACAAGAGTGCTTACTTAGTAGAGAAGTTTTGAGAACAAGTGCTAGGCTTACAATATAGCGAGTAGTCTGATTATACTAAGAGTAGAGCTTCCTTAAGGGAAAATTTGAAGAGCAGACTTGGCAGAGCCAGAAGAAGTTTAACCTTGTTTAACCGGCGCTGCGCTATGCGCACAACAGCGCAAAGCCGTGCAAATGCGGATTTTAAACAGGGAACTTCAAAAGAGCTAGAAATGGTCCAAAACAACCAATTAATACAGCTCTTGTGCTGAGGTCACTTCCTACAGGGACAGGTAGGCTGCTCAAGGCTCCCCACTCCCACTGATGAGCAAAGAAACTTTCTTCTATCCAAGTAAGGTAATGGACGACACAGGAACTACACCACAGCCCAGAATACAGCAATGCCTGTAAACTGGTCTAAACTAGTCGAGGAGAGGCGGGAAAACAAGGATTATTTTTTTGTTTTTTTTGTTTTTAGATAGAAACACACAGAAAATGCAGAAACAGTAATAAATCAGTTACACAGGCTAGCACACTTTAGTGGGCAGCCTCAACAGTTAAATTAAACAAACACTTCATGTGAGGATGAAATCAGGAGAACAGTAACATGTTCACATGAGTGCCCCATCAACTTAAGTAGCGACGAATACAATTTATTGAAACAAATTAGAAGTGATACATCTGTACGAATCATGCAGCCAGATAAGGGAGGGTGATTGGTTGTCATAAGTTCAAATGAATACAACAACAAGATGTTTTCTATTCTTTTTTCTGATGCCTATGAGGAAATCTCTCTTAATGAGATGAATGGGGCAGTTCACAGAATTGATTTGGCCCTGGGAGATCTTTTTTTGAATAATCAGATTTCCTTAGGAGAATTAGAGTATTTAAAGGTTCGGTTTCCCAGAACACCCACCATCTTTGGACTCCCCAAGGGTCACAAGTGTTTGGAGGAACTTCCTTTGAGGCAGATTGTTGATGCCAAAGGTTTCAAGACATTTTTTATTGCCAAATACATTGACCACGAAACAAAGAGTGAGTTTAAAGATTATTCCCCTTTGTTGAGAGATTCCTGGGACTTTTTATCAAATGTTAATGACAGTATTTACCAAGATGATATTTTATTTGTGTGTATTGATGTTAAAGATTTATATTCTAGCATTCCACATGAGATTGTTATTGACTGTTTTTTTTTCAGTTTCTAGCCTTACACTCCAGTTTGAGACATGACAGAAGTCTGGTTTTGAGCAGTTTGATGGAAATTGTGTTGCAAAATAATTTCATCAATTTTGGGGGCCACTTATTCAAGCAGACCCATGGCATTGCCATGGGTGCTGCATGTGCACCAGTGTTTGCCAACATTGTTATGGCCTTTTGGGAAACTCATTTTTTATTTACCTCTGAATTTAGGGACAGTTGGTGTTTATATAAACATTTTATTGATGATATTATTATTTCTTGGCACGATACCAGGGAGAGACTTGATTTTTTTTTAATTTATCAACTTACCAACTGATTTTTCATGATTTGTCATGCTGGTTGATGCTGAACAGGTTAATTTCCTTGATGTCATTATTTTTAAGAATAGGGAGTCCAAAAGGTTTGAGTCTACATTATTTAGGGAGCTTACCTATTCTAATGCCTATCTACATTTTCACAGCTGGCATCCTTTGCATCAAAAGAAGGCCATTGTCAAAGGTCAATGTGTCAGACTGGCAAGGGATGGCCAGCCAAGAAGCACAGTTTTTGGTTGAATGTAGCAAATTATTGGATATGTTTCTTTAAAGGGGCTATCTGCAAGACTTCCTATCAGAATTTTTTATGGAAGTCAAGAGGAAGAGGTTGAATGGCTTTTACACCCCCCCCCTCTTAGGTAATGCACAGGTCCAAATTGTTAACACTATGGATCCTGTTACAAACTCTGTGGCATACAGGAAGGCAATAATTTTGCCTTTCAATTTGCAGTTTAGGGAGATTAAGTACACCATTACCAAATCTGGGACATTTTTAGGTGTGACTTGGAAGTGTTCAACAAAGTGGGGGATCGTCCAGTTATTGTTTATCAGAAAGATACCAGTTTTAAAATGATGATTGAAATACCTTTATCCAAGTCTATCCATGGGAGGATGAGTAAATGCAGTCATTGTTCTCAATGTAAATATATTCTTGAGGGCATTGAGTATTTTATTCATGGTTATGGCCGCATTAAGTGTAAAAACGAAATTTAGCTGTGACAGTAAGGGGATTATGTTGCAATTTGCCAATGTTGTACATGTTTTTATATTGGCAAAACCAACAGGCAATTTAGGTATAGGATTTACCAACATGCTTATGACATCAGTAAGAAAGATGAGTGGAATGCTCTTTTTAAACATGTTAAGAATTTTCAACTCACTTTTTTAAGTTCACAGTTATTGATTTTGTTGAGTTTGATCAGAGAGGTGGTCCCCGGGATATTTTTCTTGAGTATCTGGAACTTAAGTAGCAGGTCAAGTGTAATGCTGCACACACCCCTCCTCTCAATGATGTCATTTCCATAGCTAGTTTTTTGAAACTGAGATCTAGGCTAGCAATTTGATCTGTTCATTTAAATATGTTTTATATTTCATTATTCAGTGTTATTGTTTTATATGTTTAACATCATTTTTTAACATTATTTTGTGGTTTGGTCATGAACTCATGTATAGTATCTTAGTTGTTGCTTTAATTCATTTTATATGTTTTAATTGTTTAATTAGGGATGGTTTCTAGGTATTTTAGCTGACTGTGTTGAGTGCTAGTTCATTCTGAAGAAGTCTAGCTATTTGGCGGATAAAAGCGCTTAATGTCAATAAATTTGTTGGTGGAATTCCTGCCGTTGCTTTCTTTTGTGGTTACTGGTTCAAAAGAGGCATCACGAAGGGCAAAAAGGCTTCAGTGCCATCATAAAGGGCAGTAATTATCTCCCTATTTGCACTTCTCTGAAATAATGCATGAGGTTTGGCAACTTTGGTGTATATGTATATTTATAGGGAGTGCTAGGGAGAATTACGTACCTTGAAGTGAATGGAGTCGCTCAATATGGCAGCAGCTTTAACAGTTTTAAGTGTGCATGGCAATGAAGGTCTGACAAGAAGTGTTAACCTACTTGTTTGGGATGAGGGAACTTATGCGGACTGTGATCTAACATTTGACCAACTCATGTCCATTGTTGTAAGAAAGTCCTTCCACGTTGCACAGCTTATAAATAAAGGGACTGTGTCTAGATCTAGTAATGCCATAGCCCCCCTTTACTTAATCCTCATTAGACCAGTCATTGAATGTAATGCCCACTTTGGCATGTGTCTGTCCAGGCACGTGCAATAACTGGAAAGCCCATGGAGATACCTTACTGAAGGATACAAGATGCAAACAGCATGTCCTACATGAACCTTCAAACACACAAACACCACAGCAGCCAAAAAAAAAGAAACAACAAAACTCCAGTCTCAGTGAGGCAGCCATTTAATGGACATAAAATAAATCACAAAGTATTAAAACCATGTAACAGACTAAGTGCTTTCGCCCAAGAAAATCCATGCTTCATCAGAGTCTGAAAATACAAGTTCTCAAGTTCATTAAATACATATGGTCAAAGTAAAACCAGCCAATAAAAAAACTACCTTCAGTTGACCTGGTGATAATTAAATTCAACCGTTTATGAATTCAAGTTGCTTAAACCTATACTTATCCCAATGTATTTCTTAGAATTCTAAAATTCAGTCTAATGGGCTTAACCATCTAAAAGTTATATGTATAAAATTGTAATAAAAATACATGAAAATATTAACTAAATTCACATATAATGCTCTAAAATTAATTTGCCCTAAACTTTAACACAGTTAAAATTGAAATGTGATGATTCCTACATGAAACAAACTCAAAGCCTGGTCGCTATACTTGGTATCCTACAAACTCCTAAGATCTGACCTGTGCCTGACATACAAGGCATCCTTCAACCCGTTACTGATGGATTTACTGCACATCAGCAAGTCAAATGGAATCAGAAATACTCTGTCTATGGATTTAAATCTCTTCTGCAACATCAACAGAATGGTTGGGAGGGATAGGTATGGCAGGGGATACCACTGATCTGAAGCAGATTCCCCATCCACATATAACAAAGTTCATTCCTGTCCATATTCAAATGCAAGAAAATTTACCTCTGGACTGTCCCCTGTACTATTAATGAACAGAGGCAGCTCATAAATGCATGGGGTCCCCTCAAATTATATATGGTATGATCCTATTTATTCTAATTAGGGGGAATATATAATTATTGGCCACAAGATGACATGACTAAAGCCAGTCTCTAACCAAATGGGATGGGTTAATTTGAACACAAAAGGGAAATTAGCTTGGCTTAAAATGTTCTGCAAGGGCAGCAAGCATATTACTTACCTTTGAACACATGGAGGCAGGCAGTATCAGAACCACTGTAATTCTAATCTTCTTTTGATTAATGCTAGAGGATAGAAAGAGCAGATTGATATAGTAAACACAGTACGTTATAAGGGAATTAAAAATGCTTCCAACAATCAGTGTAAAATTCACAAAACAAGCAAAACGACAAAAATCCTTTTAAACTGTAAAGCGAACGGAAACCAATAAAAACAAGAAGAAACAGTGTAAAATTAAATAGAAATAGTTCTAAAACTGCATCTGAATATCATGTTCTACACAGGAAAAAAAATGTCCTAGTTGTCCTTATAACAATAATTTACTCTCAGGTCTCTGTGTTTCAGTTCCAAGTTATGTAAATTAACTGGCCAAAAAAGAAATGGATATATCATTAAGCAAGATGATCTGTGAAATGCAGTTCTATAATTATTGTTGAGATATAGTTAAGAATACCACATTGCTACCCCACTGTTAATACTAGATGTCACACTAATACTGCAACTACCAGACCCTGAGCGGTTCAGAGTCTGGCAGTCTGTGAAGATTTTGCACAGCCACACTGATAACATTGAATTATTTTCTGTCGAGATGTTATATAAAACCATGCACTAGTACTTTCATTTAAAATCAGTTGTGTGTATTTATTTAATTAGAATTTAAAATTTATTTGTACTTTCTGCAAACTTTGTTTTCCATGACATCATTTCAACCTTCTCCTTCAAAACTAGATTGATGTTATGGAGGTACCATTCCTCCTTACAAATAGTATCATTAGAAGAGAGCATTTCAAAGATATTGCTGATTGTGGGTGTGTTTACACTGGGGACACATGCATGCACTGTATTTGTTTAGGTTGCACAACCCAACCCACCACTCTTAATATGTGTTTCTTGAGAAAGCGTCCATAAATGTGGATGCAAGTTTTAAATTAACTTGTACTGGTATGAATACATTCCAAGTATATTGATTTTATTGTTTTAAAGATAGAGGACCGATGCCTCTATTAAAGTGTCTTGTCTTAGCCGGTTTCTGCCCAGGAATGCACTCAGTTCTGTTATATGAATTTGATAACAGAGCAGACAGCTCCCCCCCCCCCCCCCACACACACATTCTGCTTTCAAGATGTGAACAATTTATGAAGTGCAACAATTATTTTGATGTGCATATTCTTTTTTTTTGTTTCCTTTTCTAACCTGCCTAACATTTTTGCTGCTATAGTCATTAGTTGTCTTGGTTACACAATGACTGGACTTGGCTTGGCGACAGGAAATGAAGGATGATGTTGAAATGACTTATACTGTGATCTGTTTGATGAAATGACTGACGTGGTTTATGGTGTAAAACACTGTGTCAGTTTTCTGCTATGAGCAGAAGAAGCCTCACTTTTGCGCTTGTATCATTTTGTTACACAATCTTAGAGGATGACATTACAGCTGAAGTGTAAAGTTTACTCAGGCCAAGGGAATGTATACCTTTTTGACTGCCTAGTTTTTAAGGTAAATATGAGCTATCTAAGCCCATCATCTGCTCAAAATTTGTTATATAAAGAATAACATATAAGCACTGTAAATTATGAGAATATAAGCAGATCTGTAGCCTGTAAATGAATGGTTCCTAATAGGATTAATAAACCGTCCTTTCCTGCATCAAAGGAGTAAAGCAAGTTCAGTTACATAGCACTCCCTCGTGAATTTTTAATTACATTTTCATATATCTCATAGGCCTACATTTTGCAGAAGATGCTTAGGTTCAGGTTCACTTTGTCACACCTGGACTCTATGTAGGTAGTACAGCCTGTATGTCTGACTACAGTTTCTTCTGTCTTTATAAGGCCAGAACAGCATCTCTTTAAACGAACTTGGTTGATATTTACCATCATATTGACTTTTGGTGGCAGTTATGTATGTACCATGTATCAAAATTATTTTAAATGGCAAATACATATTGTACTTTTTTAATATATGATATTCTACTGAAAATGTACATGCATGAACAAACACATTAACATAATAAACTGTTCTAGTTTCTCTTGCAACTTTTTACCAATGATGCGGTGGTGGTGCTGCGGTAGCGTTGTCGCCTCACAGTAAGACATTGTGCTGTTCGATTCTCAGCTAGAGCATCTTCTGTGTGGAGATATGCATGAATGGGCATACCTTTGTTGAAGGTTGTGCGTCAGGGCTAGCAACTTGGCATGTAAAAATCTACTGCCAATCATTAGCAGACCGGAATTCCGCTGTGGCGACCCCTAACCGGAAAAAGCCAAAAGACACAACAACAACAAGCAGTAAGATATTATGAAGCTCACACTGAGTGCTTTGTAAAGCCTTAAAGTATTACACCATCATTCCGTATTATTATTATTCTGATTTTGACACAATTATGTCATTATAATCAACTGAAAAATGACAGTCTAGCCAATGCTAAGTGGCATTTGTAGCTTATGTGTGATACAAGGAAGGTAGAGGTCAGCTTGCGTAAATCAAGAAAGCACAATGCATGTTTGACAAAATAATTAAGCAAGAATGTGTTACTAGGAGTTATGTTAATACGCTAATTAATCAACCCCTGGGGTGTAACAAGGCATAACATAATCCTGGGTGAATACCTTATTGCTGTTCTTTTAATTGGGTTTGTATTTTATTTCTGTTTTGCAATCCTTTGCTTTAACAATTTTAATAAATTGCAGACTGTTATAAAATCGTTCATATGCCAGTAGTCTTGCTGACTGGCATGACTGAATGATTGACAGGAAATGCCACTATGATTGAAATCAAAGGTCACAGTACCATTTTGCAAAGCAGTCTGATTGGATATAATATAGTTAGGCATGGGGTGAGGGGATAACTTTCCAGTGCTTTAATAATTTACAGCCTCTGGACATCCCTTAGTTTATCTTTCTTGCAATTGGAGAACTACATTGAAAACTTCTTATTTAAATGATGCGGACCACATAAACCATCTGGGTTTCACTCTTGTCAGTCCAAAGCTAGAGGCTGTTTTCATATTCACCCAGCTTCTGCTTCTGCTTTAAATATCACTGAGTAGCTGACAGCTGATCACTAGAGTTTTGCAGACAAGCCTGAGTGCCATGTTAGGTTACCATAAAACATTTTGCAACAGAATTTGATCTTGAAGGGTGCTGTTGATTTTAAATTAGAGGAAGTCAGCTTCTTAGGAAAAGCCTGGCAGTCAGACATTACTGATCGACCATATCAGTTTCGATTACTAATGTTTCACAAACAGACTGGCTGCCAGAGTGTGCTATCTTAGGTTACCATAAAAGTTTTTAGAATAGTATTTCATCTTAAGGACATTGCTGAGTTTGAATGAACTTGAGTGGCTTGGCCCTTTTAATTGCCAGGTTTTAGATGGATGAAAAAAATTGGTATGATTACTTTAATTCTATGCCTGAAGACCTGTAGCTCTAGAGATGGATTTATTACTACTATTTGCTTATGATGCAGTCAAAACTGATAGCGATTGTTTGTTACTTTTGTAATAGATAGCTTTGTTGATATGAAGAAGCACATTTAGTTTGAACAATTACTATATTAATCAACTCCTGTCTCAACTCACCAAAGAAGCTATGCAATCAGATTTAACCTTTGATGTTTATTAGGCATTATGACTTTTCTTTTGTAGCTTTCAGGCAAGTACATTTGCCAGAAATCCCTTGTTTAACTTATTGAAAAAGAAATAACGGAATTTCTAGGAGTTGATATGCTTTTATTGAATTAGACAGGCCTACTATAATCCTATAGGAATGCTGCCCACATATCCAAAGTAAAACAGCCAGCTCTGACATACATTCTGAGTTTTAAAGATGCTTTTGCTTGCCACCACTGATTGCTGTGGGAGGTTCCCATGCTGCAGTTTTGCAGTTTGATTGACAGTAGCATTGTTCAGTTTTTAAGGAATATTACTATGAATGCTAAACAATACTACCATCACTTCTGATACAATAGCATTACCAGTTGTGCATGAGTGATGATATGAAAATATGATGCATGCACTGAAATGCAGTTACAGTGGCATATGCATACATTTGCAAGAACACAGTAATCCTGAATTACTTTGTATTTTTAAAGTGATAAGAAACAATCCACCAATTTCATGAACAGAGAAATGTCACCTTATTAAACATCAGGTCTCTATAAATACGCATTATGAGGTTTCAATATCATATTTCCACAAAGAAATAGGCACATAAGGCCTGCTTTTACTCCACATTGTTGAGATGCAGGAATTATTATATTTTCAAGTAATATACTATATGTTCCTTTGGCCTTGGGTTGTATTATACCCCCAAAGCATGTATTAACCACTTACAGCTGCATACCCTTTTGTGATTAATTCCTTGGATCGTATTAAATGCATAATTCCATGTCTTCATTTTTGCAGTTGTTTTTGTCATTTCTGTTATGAATTTTTCTATAATACAAGCAAAGCACCAAGCTGTTCTTAACATCTTCCCACACTAGTTAAGAAGAATAGATAACTGTTTTTCATTTATGTTATATTGGTAGCATATTTCGTTCATTTTCTTTCAGTCTCTCTCTGTGTTTGCGTGTCATTTCATTTGTTTTCAGTTAACTGTTCTAATAAATTTGTAACACAAGCATCTTGTATAGATTAGTTTGGTAATCGCAAATGACATATAATTATTTACAAAATCCCAGCTAGCTGTGCTGGAAGTACCTCCTTTGTCACACACCCTTAGAGGTAGCTCATTTGAACTCTTTGCATTATCCTCACTTAGGGCAATCATCTATCTCTACAACTACTACTATGTTGCCTCATCATTGTTGTCACCACTCTTCCCAGGCTCCCTCCCATTAAAGTATGTCCCTCCTTCCCAGGCTCCCTCCCATCAAAGTATGTCCTTCATTCCCAGGCTCCCTCCCATTAAAGTATGTTCTTCCTTCCCAGGCTCCCTCCCATTAAAGTATGTCCCTCCTTCCCAGGCTCCCCCCCATTAAAGTATGTCCCTCCTTCCCAGGCTCCCTCCCATTAAAGTATGTCCCTCCTTCCCAGGCTCCCTCCCATTAAAGTATGTCCCTCCTTCCAAGGCTCCTTCCCATTAAAGTATGTCCCTCCTTCCCAGGCTCCCTCCCATTAAAGTATGTCCCTCCTTCCCAGGCTCCTTCCCATTAAAGTATGTCCCTCCTTCCCAGGCTCCCTCCCATTAAAGTATGTCCCTCCTTTCTAGGCTCCCTCCCATTAAAGTATGTCCCTCCTTCCCAGGCTCCTTCCCATTAAAGTATGTCCCTTTTTCCCAGGCTCCTTCCCATTAAAGTATGTCCCTCCTTCCCAGGCTCCCTCCCATTAAAGTATGTCCCTCCTTCCCAGGCTCCCTCCCATTAAAGTATGTCCCTCCTTCCCAGGCTCCTTCCCATTAAAGTATGTCCCTTTTTCCCAGGCTCCTTCCCATTAAAGTATGTCCCTCCTTCCCAGGCTCCCTCCCATTAAAGTATGTCCCTCCTTCCCAGGCTCCCTCCCATTAAAGTATGTCCCTCCTTCCTAGGCTCCCTCCCATTAAAGTATGTCCCTCCTTCCCAGGCTCCCTCCCATTAAAGTATGTCCCTCCTTCCTAGGCTCCCTCCCATTAAAGTATGTCCTTC